>NC_133806.1:20618234-20918234 GCF_043250625.1 Sebastes fasciatus
CAAACATGAATTACTTAACCCTAACCCTAAGCTAGCTAATTGCATTTTGGCAAGTCACTCCTCAAATTCAGTAATAAAGTATGCATTCAATATGAACTCTTTATTGTGAGTGTGGTCTGCAGGGAATGAAATTAGCACCTGCCAAATAACAAGGTACATGTTGGCTGTGGCAGGTAAAACTTTCAGGCCACCTGCCACCATGGCAGATTCCTTATATTAAGAAATATTATTTTTAAAAAGTAATTCCTAAATTAAAAATAGTCAGGGATTAAGGTTACATGATCCATATTTCTACTGTCTGTTACCACTGACTCAGTGTTTACTAGGGGTGGACGGAAATATAGAGTATTTGCAATATTGTGTTTTGTGATTCTGTATTAATTCTCAAAGACCCCTTGTATTGAATTCTAATTAATAGTTTACATGCAAAGATTAACTCAGTCAATACTTTACTCTATTTGCAAAGATATGCACCGTCTGTGATAAAGGCAAATGTAAATCCTACTAATCCTACTTGTTTTTGCTCAGATTTTATGCATATGGCGGTGTGTTTTTTATACTATGACAGTTTCCCTAAAATTAGATTTGTTAAAAATCGCGATGTATTGTCTTGCTTACAGTATCGCAATATTTTGAAATATTTTGAATCGTAACCCTTGTATCATGATACGTATCGTATCGCCAGATTATTGCTAATACACAGCCCTAGTGTTTACGATTCTAAAGCGTTCTACAAAGATTTCAGAAGTGGCAGACAAAACAATTGTGTGGCTAGTAGAAATGTTCAGTGACCTGCCACAGTGGCACGTGAGGAAAAAACTTAATTTTAGACCCTGGCTACAGTATATGGTTATGAATTGGCAGTAACAGATTTTGTTAAGCATGTTTTCATTTAAGCATAATATAAGACATGCATTACAAGGACTATAGTCATGAAGTGATGCTTTTACTGTAGTGCTATTGGACAATATTTATAATGTGGACAGGCCAAGCTGAGAAACCATAGAAATGAAAAGCTAACCTGCAATTATTAGTATTTTATGAGCCACACACCATAGAGCAAATTGAATATTATATCCTTTCATTTTCTAGATATTTGAAATCTGATGAGTTCAAGAACAGTCAGTGTTGTTGTCTATTCCCAAAGCTAAAAGTGATGCACATCACACAGAGGCAATGCATTGTGGGGCTTTATTATACATTTAGTAACATTCACACAGGATGTAGTTAAGTCATATGATTTACATGTATAAGGCCGTAGGTTCAATCTAAGGCTCTCTCCACTTTTGATTTCCACTTTTCATCTTATGCTTTCGCATGGTATTTGTTTTGTCATTATCAACCATCTAGCAGCAACCAAACAATCTTTACCTTGAATTTCTGATCCGTGTACTTTTTAATTGTTTGTTAAGCTTTATTAGCTTCCTAGTATGACAGTGTTCCTGATCCAAACCATGACACTGACTGGCAGAAACAAACTCTTGATTTCTTGATAATGTAGCTCAGGCTATACTGTATTCAGGCAGTTCTTATGTATGCAAAATTAATATACCTTTTAGATGACATTTTGAATGGTAATGATGGGTACAAATGGTTTAAAATAAACTCCATAGCTAGTGACAGTGTGTGACTATTAAATATCCTTTTATAAGGATATGATAGACAATGGTAACTTAAGTATATTTGTGTTCTTTGTAAGAACTTGACAAGGTTGTATAACTCCTGTCAGGACAACATTACCTAAATGCCCCATATGATGATGTTTTGGTGAGATTAAGCAGGGGCTCTAAAGACCCTTTGAGTTTGAATTATACATAATAACTTCAAATGGAGTTGTGTTAACCTTTAATTCTTAGAAACTCTCTGTGGGAATAGTGCACATGAACATCCCACAGATGTTGGATTTAGAAATGAATAAATAAAAAATATTCTGATTGTTGTTAATTACACTGACAGTCTTAAAAATGATGGAACCAGGGAGAGGGAGTTTGTTTTTCTTTGGCATGGCAATGCAAAAACAACAAACTCCAAGCATATTGTGTACTTAACTTTCTGTGTCAAAAATATGACGGCCAAGTGCCACTTGAAGGCAGTATCACAATATCTTGAATGTTGTGCGTCCTCTCCCACCTGCTGGTGCCTTTCTGCCAATAAAAACAGCTGTAATGGGCATACATTTAGCTTTTTTTTAAATCAGATGTTTCACCTATCAAACTTTACAGTTCAATGCAACTTCAGCTTTGATAAACATTAGTGATATAATTCTCTGATTCAATGTATAAAATGGAGTAAATTCTGATATAACTGTCATTTTTAAAGTAATTCTGTACCCTTATAAATAGGGCTGGCGTAGGGCTGAGCAATATAATGATATATATCGTCAAAATTATATAAATATGTCTGACGTATCTATTTTTCTATATTGCTTCTATTGCGATATTAGGCTAGGCCTATAGTTGATTCTTTTTTCTCTATAATTTCACTTAAAATTGTTATGTTCGTTTTGCACTCAGCTTTTGATTTGGTAAGTATTCAATTCACACAGGACTATACAAAAGTAGAAAATCAATGTTTTTCTTTCACAACCCTCTGGTGAAGCACAACAATGTATTGCAATGTGGTGCAATGCGATGCTTTGGTAACATTTGCCTGTTTAAAAATGCAACACATTCTGCAGCGAGCAATCCTATCAAATAACCGAATGATTGAACTTCAAAGAGGACATTTGGCTTAAGCACTGTATGTATTAGCCCCTCTGTAATACAAGAGTATTTTTATGGGTATTGTTATTTCTAGAACCAAACTGTAAACTCTAATCACCTTTAAAATAAAGATATGATTTGCACCTGTGTTTTGTGATTTCTTTTTTTTTTTTTTTCCTGCTTTTCTTTCTCTGGAAACAGGAGTGGCTTTGACCTCCTATTTTCATCTTTCTATTTTTAGGGGTTGGGGTTTTCTGCTGTCGGGATTGTGGAGAAGCCTTCAGGGAGGAGGCAGCATACTTGGAGCATCGCCATCAGCACCCGCAAGAAAGCGTGTATTTAGACAACCAGTTGGATGGTTTACACGATGCAGAAAAGGACAATGAAACAGCTAATTTCTGTACTTTGTGTTCACTATCATTTAGTGAACCAAGTGAATTCCAATCGCATATGGAGAAGAGCCATGGTCAAACCTCCCAAAAGGAGTCTAGTATTCAAGTCAATTCTGGGACAACAAAGCAACACACCTATGAATGTGCAGACTGTGGGAAATGTTACCTTGTAATCGGACACTTTCTTAACCATCAGCGCTCACACAGACAAGCCTCCAAATCCCTTTTTACTGACCTTGAACATTTGAAAAAGAAGGCATTTCAGTGCGAGTCTTGTGGGCGGAATTATTCTCGCGCTTCAGCTCTCGATGCACACCGTCGCTGTCACGAGGAAAAGTTAGTAAAGTCACGAAACAGGAGTTCAGGAGATGCGTCTCACACGGAGGAGTCAATAGCCGGAGCCAAGCCCGGTGAAAACCAGACGAATGATACTCCTGAAAAAACTTTTACGTGTTCATGTGGTAAAGCTTTTACTGCTCTGATGCGCCTTAAAACGCATCAGCGATTTAGCCGCAAAAGTCAGTGCTCTCCAGAAGAAATGAAAGAAAAACCAAAGAAAAGCTCCAATGAGTTTTACTGTAGTGAGTGCAAAAAGGCGTTCAATGGCCATATCGCCCTCTTCAACCATCAGCGGTGGCACACTAATCACTCAGACGACTCTGCGAAAAGGTTCCCATGTGAGGAATGTGGAAAAGTATTTATGACTCTAACGTTCTACTACAAGCATCAGCGCACGGCGCACAGCGATGAGACCCCGGCAAAGTCGTTTCTTCACCAAGTGTGTCAGCTACAGAAGAAGGCATTTGAATGTAAAGATTGTGGGCTAAAGTTTTCCAGGGCTTCAGCACTTCACTCCCATGAGCTTCATCACACGGATGTTTTCAAAGAAACGGAGAAGGAGGCTCCGACGCATACCTCCCCGATACCTCAACAGACAACTTTGGAAAGCGAGAGCAAAGAGACTGAGCAGGAATCTGAGAATGTTCTTCCTACCAGTATGGCTGAAGAAGACTCGCATGTAAATGAAACTGATGAGGAAGACGTGGAAGGTTATGACCCTGGGGACTTTAATGTGCAGGTGATCAGTGCAAGTGAATCTGAGGACGAGCCTGTCCAAGACCTGAACCCTGATCTTGAGCTGCAGTGTGAATCAGATCAGGAAGTAAGAGACGACGGCAACGCTGGAGTTTCCCTCAGTAGTCTTGTTACAAAACCAGAGATGGATTTGAAAATTGTAGAAATTGACTTTGAGCAAACGGACGAGCAGTGTGCCCTGATAGCGAGCGGAGTCGGGAATAAAACGACAGGGGAAAGATTTGAATGTCCAGAGTGTTACCGTTGGTTTACTAGCGCTTCATCGCTGCGTGTTCACAGAATGTGGCACGGCGTTCGTAAGAGAAAACCGCAGACTCAAGGTCAGTCAATGGCAGTTCACACATGCGACACATGTGGCCACGAGGCCAGTAGCTACGCAGCACACTGCAGTCACGTTCAAATACACAAGAATCAAAACACAGGCAATGATGGTGATGATGATGATGAGGGATTAGAGAAGAAAAACCTGGCATGCAATGAGTGTGGTAAATGCTTCTCACATTTATCTGCTTTACTTTCTCATCAGCTGCATCATCCCAAAAAAAAACTATTTCAATGCCCAGATTGCATGATGTCCTACTCGCATGCTGCTAGCCTGTTTAACCATATGAGAAACTGCTCCGCGCAAAAAAAGGAGAATATTTCAGACACCAAGAAAGAATACAATCCAAAGAAAACCCTTCTAGGCCCAAAGATTTATCATTGTGAGCAGTGCGGGAAGGGTTTTTGGTCTCTGGGAGCTTACTCCCACCACAAGCAAAGTCAGACTCAGTGTACAGATTTGAGGCTGAAAAAAGGTGTCACAGGATCTTTGCACTCTGTTAACGGACACCCACGCTTCAAGGTTGCGTGTACGGTGTGCGGTAGAAAGTTCCGTCACAAGGGCACCATGGCGTTACACATGCGAAAACATGAAAATGGGAATCACAAATGTGAACTATGCAGCAGGTCATTTCGTCTTTTCTCCAGCCTGCTCAGACACCAGGTTGTGCATAACGACCAGTTACTCCCGCCACCCATAAAGTCTTTTCAGCATCAGGTTGAGCAGTTGAAAAAGAACACGTACAGCTGTCCTGACTGCGGGAAGCTGTTCTCAAGGGCCAAAGCGCTTCAGTTTCACCTGAAAAGCCACGGGTACGAGACCGGGCACTCGCCGTCATCGCCGAGATCTTCCGTCACGCTGGAGGATCTGCAGTGTGCGACATGCCTTGCACATTTCAACAACAAGTCCTCTTTGAGGGCTCATCAAAAACTTTGCATTAAAAGAGACAGTCAAGTTGATTGTAAGACAGAAGAACCCTCAGAAAACTACGATACTCACAAGGATAGCATGGATGTCACACAGGAAAGCTCTGAGCAAATAACAGCACATACTGAAGTGAAGAATGAAACGGACAGTGGGGTGCTAAAGATGGAAATTCAAACAGATAAAGGCAACTTGGAAAACCCGAGTACAACTAGTTTGAAATACAAATGCAAAAAGTGTGACAGAAGCTTTTCGGTGGTCGGAGCTTTGAATTTTCATAAAAGAATTCACACTGAGGGTAACAAATCTGTAGCAAAAGCAAAACTGGCCATGTCTGTAATGCTAAATAAAAAACCTAAACAGGAAGAGCCAAGTAAAGGGCCCTTTCACTGCTCAGAGTGTGGGAGGCGATTCATGTCCAACTCGGCCCTCGGCTCCCACAAAAGATGGCACAGAGAAAAGAAACTTTCACGGGCCTTGCTAAAAGACGATGATTTGAAATCTGGGTCTGAGGACGGACCCTTTCAGTGCCACAAATGCAGCAAACAGTTTTTTAACCATCGTGTTCTCCAGCGCCACCAGATGTTTAATCGTCAGTGTCAGACCAAAACTGAGACAAACAAAAGTGTCAAGTTTTCATGTCCAGAATGCAGCGAAACATTCAAGCAACGTTCATTCCTAGCTGCCCACTATGAACATGAGCATAGCAACACTTTGGAAGCTGCAGATCATCACTTGGTTGACCAAGTCCCAGAACAGGTTGATGTCAACTTGAATGGGAGTGAGTCCATTTCATCAACACTGAAGCCAAAAGCTCAGCAGTGTCCCCTCTGCTCTATGACTTTCACTAAAGTAAGAGGTCTGCGTGCCCACAAATGGCAGGCCCACTCGAAGAGGACAAGAGGTAAAAATAAGGTTCCTTTGAGGATAAAAACAGAGTCCGTCGCCTCAAGAAGTGAAGTCAAACGGACAGAAGACAACACTACAGTGACAGAGAAAAATAGCCCCGTTGGCAGAGGAAAGAAGAAAATTCGATCAAACCCCCCACTTGTGAAATATGTCACATGTCTCGACTGTGGGAAGCAGTGCAGTTCTCTAGGCGCCCTGCTGGACCATAAGAAAGTGTGCCTGGAGATGAAGCACGAGTCTAAACTGGAGATCCAAACTCCTGAAACCACGGCCAGTGACGGCTCCCCGCTTCTTAGCCGCCTGTCGGAGCACACGGCCAAATGCCTCTTCAAGTGTGATAAGTGTGGGAAAGCTTTCCAGACGGAGGAACAACTGGGAGCCCATAAGACCAAGGCGAAGAGCCGGCCTTATTGTTGCGCCCTGTGCTGCCACGGCTTCTGGACCGAGAATCAGCTGCAGCAACACCTCGCCTGGCACGACGAGGTCCGCTGTCGCCTCCCGAACGAGGTTCGCTTCAGGCTCAGCGCTGCTATGATCTCAAAGCCTTTAAAACCCAACACCCCTTTTTCTGACACCAGAGTGACGTCCTGTTCATCCTCGACACTGGACAGCCAGTCACAAAGTAGCCATAAGTGCCAACATTGTGGCAAAGCCTTTCTCTCACCAACTGCGTTACAGAAACACGAAACTCAGCACTGCAACAACGACTCGTATCATTGCTCCATTTGCCCCAGGACCTTCAGTGAAATACAGGACCTCATCGATCATCACCAGGAATGTATCGGTGATTACAAAAGGCAGAGTGATGATGCCCCCGCTGCTGTCTCCTCAGGAGATACCAATGGCCTTACTTGCCTTGAATGTGGAACTACTTTTTGTCAAGAAACCGATTTGCACCAGCACTATATGGAACATGCCCGTGGAGCGTGTAAAACCTGAAAAGGACTGAAGTGAAGACACTGTAGATTGTGGATTTTAGTTTCTTTTGGAGGTTGCAAAACTACTTTAAATATGTTAAGCTACAAACTGCATTGTTAGATATTTGTTTTGGCGAAGTAGAAACATGCTTTCCGTAGTTGTTTATATATTATTTGAGATTCTTTATATGTAAAAAAACAACAACAAAAAACAACACAAAAAACAGTTCATTAGGTTATTTTCCTATTCTCAGGCTTTCCTTTACACTGGATTAGTATATGTACAAATGTTTAAGAATAACTCCTTTTATAAAGTTATGTTGAGATGTTACAGTGATAGTTTTGAGCCACCATTTAATTTGTCCCTGTTTTATTTGAATCGACCTGTCATGAGTTGAACCTCTTTGGGGATTACTGGCTGAAGTAGTTCATATCTAGATAGATAAAAAAAAAATGAATCGGAAACATTTATGCATGTACATGTTTGTCCTCCAAATTAACAGTATAGCTGACACACTACTTATTTCAAAGTTTATGAAGACATTGAAATAATTCTGCACAACTAACATATACTGATATTGCTTGTGTCATTTTGAATATCGGAGGTTTGGCAGAGATATGTGAAATTCAACAATGTGCACTGCTTATGTGAATTGGTTAAAAAAATGTTTAACATACCACAAACACTACCATGAACAAATTTAACAATCAAAGAATTGCATTAATTGATGTATAAGCTCCCATGTTCTTTCCTTTTCAGTGTTATATTTCTATGTTGTGGAAAGACTTTTCATTACTAAAGTAGTGCTTTTGTTCACGTAGGATAGTTTTTAGTTTACTGTATCCCTTATGAAGTGGAAAAAGTATTTGTATTGTACAAGAGATGTTACTTTGCTTTATTAATTTATGATCTTTTTTTTCTCCTTAGATGACCAATATACCCTTTAACTACTTGTTTAACTTGCTGTTTCTGAAACAGAAGAAAACGTGCTCTGAAAAGTTACAAATAAATTGATCCATTTTTGAGTGAACTACTGGATTGTGTGATTCATTCAACCTCAGTGTGGTCAACCTGCATGTTCGTGGTCGTTGTTAAAGAGGAACTATTTTGCTTATTTTCAGATGCATACTTGTATTTTGGGTTTCTACTAGAACATGTTTACATGCTTTAATGCTAAAGCTTTGTTTGTGGGCATGCAAGCATGGCGGTTCAGCAGCAGTGTTTCTGTGGGGGAAAATAACTCCCTTTTGAGTGGACTTTGTAACTTTGCAGACCTTTTACATGCACAAAAGGAAAGGGAAAAAGCACAAAAGCATAATAGGTCCTCTTTAATATTTCTGTTTTGTGATTGAAACTCATCTTCTGACTAATTAGTACTGGTCATGTATTGGGTTATTATCAGAGCTTGTTGAATTCAGCAGCATTACATCTAGAAATCAAACCATTAATTTGAAAACCATAGCTAGTCAATTACATTAAATACTTCATGGAAAGGTTTTTACATTGAAATCATTTCATACATGGCACATTATGGATATGGAGCCAGAATATTAATAGACTTTTGTAATGTTAAATTATAATCAAATTCAAGTTAACTGATGCGTTAAAAGCCTCAAATTCACCAAATAATGATTTTATTTACTCATTCTGTCTTTTATTTAAAAATTTAATTATAAACTGGAGACTTACTAATTTTGTCTTCACATCCGTTTCCTGCTTTAATATTTAAAATGTCAATTTTGTGACACCTTTTATTTGAAGACATCTTTCCTTCATTTAAAGATATGTAAACAATGTGCCAGTCCCAGTTGTGGTACCATAATTATTAAAGTGGCTCCATAGATGGCTCACCGATGATGTACTGGCTTGACAGACATGATCAACAAGACTAAAAGATTTTTCTTTAATGTGCAATGCTCTGAGATTGAAACCATTTTATGAAGAGTTAACACCCGACTCAACATTTGACTCGTAATTGCATCTGTGAACGAAGAGAAGAGCCACAACTCAGTCTTGTAAGTTTTACCTGCTGCCATTAAACATCGGTAACATTTTTCTACCTGTTACCAGACTGCAAAATTTCAGCTGGAACAACACAGAAAAAATAATTTATTAATAAAATCAGAAGAGTTATGCTAGTTTATTTTATATACTATATAATAACTTGATGCTGTTCCAATTATAGTACCAGAAATGACAATATTTGTGCTTCTAAAATGTCTAATTTGGTCCTTTTTTCTTCTTTTCTAGCCAAACAGTGCAGCATTGCATGTACGGATTGTGGACTGAAGTTTACAGACTGGGACGTCTTCGAAACTCACCTGCATCAGCATGCCCTGGAAGAAGAAGAGGAGGAGGAGGAGGAGGATGAGAAGGAGGAGGAGGATGAGGAGGAGGAGGAAGAAGAAGAAGAAGAAGAAGAAGAAGCTCAAACAGGAGACAACATGAATCCTGCAGCAGAACTGGATTCTGGGAGAGCAGACGATGGAGAAAACAGAGGTGATGACACGGGTGGTGATGCAGATGGGTGTGACGTGAGCAGTTCATTGCAAACAAACCCGTCAGGCTTAACACAAGGCTCAATGACGAAGCAATCTGGGAAGTTTCATACTTGCTCGGTCTGTGGGAAGATTTACACGTACATGGTTTCATTCATAAAACACCAACGGCTGCATGAAAACGAGTCAACAAGAAAAAGTCCACAGTCCAGTGAGCAGAGTTTGAGTAAATATCAGTGTCCAGAATGTGGGATGTCTTTTATCAGGCGTGCACGGCTACTTGGTCACCGGAAAGTTCACAGGCCGTTTAAAACAGAAGCTCCCAGATGTGATCAGTGTAACAAAGACTTCATCTCTATAAATGCATGGAGGGCTCACGTCGAGCGCCATAAACGGGAACCGTTTTGGTGTTTAAGTTGTGCCAAAGGCTTTAAAGAGGAAGTGTTGCTAGATAAACACCTGCGGAATCACAATCGGAAGGTATACACGTGCAATATTTGCCACAAGAGCTTCAGCATGTCCAATCAGCTCAGGATCCACTACAACTCCCACATTAGAGCAAAATCTTACCAGTGCACATTCTGCGGGAAGGGCTTCTCCCAAGTTGGAAATCTCATTTCACACCGAAGAAAGCATCTTAGAGTTTATGCCGGGTCCAGTGGGATGCCTCTGGGGCTCAAGAATTCTGCGATTATGGCAAAGAAGCGAGCGATTATGAAGAAGAGACTTATTCTCGCCAGTGTCAAAAAGGAGCCAGAAATGGATACAAACATGGAAGAGCTGTCGGACGATGCTGACGAGTCTATGGATGGTGCGTACTCTGAAGAGTCGGACTGTGGAGAGCCTGTGCATCACTTCAAGCTTTCGAAACCACCTGGCTCGGCTGGATCCGATCCACCCGATGGGTTGAAATCAGAAACCGTACAGCCACAGGAGCTGGACGAGAGCGAGTCAGAGGAGACAAACATGAGTAGGGAGCACAAGTATTTGGAATGGGAGTGTGTTGAATGTTATATGGGCTTTGATGAAGTGGAAAAGCTGCACTTTCATTATATACAACATGCTACTGGGGAGCTGCCGATACCACAGGAGGATATTGAGGGATGAAGGCTCATAGAAGGGTTTATTTTTCTCACACTGGTGCCTTTGTTGACCTTTCATTTTATTTTTTTACATTGCTTGCTGTTAAAGATATATGATTATAGGGCTAACAATTATTGTTGATGAATTTGTAAAACCCGCTAGCTGTACATTATCCTACTTATTACACGGCTACTTACTTCAAAAATCAATAATCTGACACAAAAACGGTCCACCAGAGTACGACATCAGAACTGCGCCCATAGCAACGGTCTGTTATACATAGCAACGGTCTGCTATACATAGCAACAGTCTACTATAAAGAAATAACAGACCGTAGAACGCCGTGATTGACCAATCAGAATCGAGTATTCAACAAAGCCGTGTAATAATAAAGTATAATATCCCCGGAGAGATTGATGAATGAGTATCTACAACATAGTAACAGTTCATGCCTGATGCTATGAGATTACACTACATGTTTTTAATGTATATTGTTGATATATAAACTGAGATGAAAACTAGGTATATCAAAACATTGTCATGAAAGGAAAGAACATGTAAAACTGAAGCAAAACTACGTACCTCTACTTGTAAAACCAAATAAAATGAAATGCATTCAAAATGTTTTTTAGTGTTTGTCTCTGTGCGGGGAGGGGGGGGGAAGAATGTGTTTTACACAATGCAGTGTGTGCAGAGAGACTCTTATCACCATCACTGTTTAAACAACTGAAGGGAAATATTTGGGGTCAAATGTGAGTTGTGATTGGAACCACTTTGAGCTAGACAGTTTCAACGGAATTGCATTGCTAGGCAACGGATAGGTCCATGTTTACTTCCTGTCAGCTGATGTTATTCACATACACTGCGACAGGAAATAAACTGGGACACATTTGAAATGTTTATGTTAACTGTGAAATTTATGGTCTTACAGTCTGAGTTCAGAATGCTCTTAGGAACTGCATTTTCCCAGCATGGTTTTTACCAACATTACCTATGCTGGGCGCTTAATGAAATATTCATATAAGTAGTATGTTTTTAAATGTTTTATGAATTTATTGCTTTACACTTATTCTTGAAAGCAATTTACAATAACTTTTCTGAACTTGTACCTTTAAGACAACCTTCTCCAAAAGTGCCAAAACTAAAGACATGTCATGTCATGAGAAGTGTTATTAGAAGCTGGCAATCAGTCAATCAATTACTATTTCAGTGAAAACAGTTGAATTGTTTTTAGAGTTTAGCAATCTGCAGACTTTTTGTTGATACATGAAATTAGAAATAGAATAGAAATTGGGTGCATAGTTAAATTTTTTTGTGTGTGTATACAACAGCATTTTTTCCAGGAATGTCACCACAGCCCCGCAGTTCATAATACTGCAAATATATAAATATTGCAATACTTTAATCAGAGTACTTTAATCACCATTGTATTACCTCATTTGGCTATAGATGGTGACTTAACAGATTTATTGAAATGAAAATCTTCGAGATTGCCCCTTTAAGATATGATAGCAAGAGCTGAGACACTTGAAAGTGCTCATATTATATATTTATTAATGAATGACAGCAACAGTAAGGGTGCAGGACTTCTGTGCGTTTTATAGCTCATATAAAAATCATTATTATGAGCTTATATATGGTTGATCGGTCTGCCACAATCAGCAGTTTGAAGTTTTAATGGAGTTTGTGCTGTAAGTATAATGGCTGAGTTATTAATACAGTGAGAGCTAATGGAGCTCAAGAGACTTCCACCCAATCTCATTAATTATAAATCCTATCATGAGCTTATGCATAGTTGATCAGCTTGCCATGCTGAGCAGTTTCTAATCCTAAAGTAGTTTCTACACTTCTATATGTAATGGATGGGGTATGAATACTACGGATATCTGTGTAAGAAACATCATAGCACATATCTACCAAGGTTTAAAATACAAGCATTAAAAGCTAGAGGACATAACAGAGAAAGGTACAAATCATATTTAAGCAATGCAGTATCTCATTAAATATGTAAATGTTAATAAAAGATATTGAGATATGAGCAATCGGCATTAATGGTGCATTATAGTGTGCTTTCTAATATGGTTTATGGAGGTTTCCAGGGACTGCAATAATGGGATTTTACAGTAAAATTTTACATCCCTTTTGTGGAAGATCCTACATCACACACCGCAATAGCACCACCAACTGGCTGTTTTACTTATTGTTGCCAGGAGATACAGTACTGAATGCTTTATTCAGCCTTATTCAGCCTTATTCAGCCTTATTCAGCCTTATTCAGCCTTATTCAGGTGCATCCCAGGCAAGGCAAGGCAAGGCAGCTTTATTTGTATAGCACATTTCAACAACAGGGCAATTCAAAGTGCTTTACAGAAACATTCAAGAAATAATTAAAACAGTTATAAAAACATTAAAACATTAAAGATTAGAAAATAAAAACAAGCTAAAAATAAAAGCTAGGATAAAAGCTAAAATTGCATAAAACTCAAAAGAGTAAAAGTTATAGTGCAGTGTCAGAATAAAAGGCACCCGCAAACAGGAAAGTTTTAAGCTTTGTTTTAAAAGAAGTGAGAGTTGGAGCGGTCCTGCAGGTTTCTGGGAGCTTGTTCCAGATATTTGGTGCATAAAAACTGAACGCTGCTTCTGCATGTTTAGTTCTGACTCTGGGGACACTAAGGGAAGATTTTACCATATTTTTTCTATAAGGATGTTATTTCATTTGATCAAAAAGACTTAAATTGCTAGTAGTAACTGCATTGCTGTTGCCCGGACATTCCTTTGCTGAATGGTGGTACAAACACGATGATTATCTGGTACTGATTTATCTTGTTACAGTTTGCCTTAGTAGACTAGTTCTCTGTTTTTCAGTTCCACAAGTAGCCTGATAATGAGACTATAAAGAAAAAGGTATAATTCATAAAATCAACAAAAGTAGCCTAATAATGAGATTATAAAGATAACGAAAAGGGTATAATCCACAAAATCAAGTAAAGTAGTAATGAGATTATAAAGAAAAAGGTATAATCCACAAAATCAAGTAAAGTAGTAATGAGATTATAAAGAAAAAGAAAAAGGTATAATTCATGAAATCAAGAAAAGTAGCCTGACAATGAGACTATAAAGAAAAATGGATAATTCACAAAATTAAGCAAAGTAGCCTAATAATAAGATTATAAAGAAAAAGAAAAATTGAAAATTCATAAAATCAAAGAAAGGTAGCCTAATAATGAGATTTTAAAGAAAATCAAGTTATAATATAAAGAAAAATGTATAATTCACAAAATCAAGAATGTAGCGTAATAGTTATTGATCTTTAAATGTATCGGTTAGTATGCTAATGATTAGTGTTTTATCAGAGAGGACAACACTCCCGGATGAGTGGAGGACTCATTGTTGGGGGAAAAAACCACAACTCCCATGATCCTCTGCGGCCCTGGTAAAACGTGACGTCACGGTGTCTGCGGCGCCTCAGTGTTGTCTTTGTGCGGAGCGACGCGGAGGAGGAGATGTTTGATGCGGACGACCCGGTCTCAGGTAACCTTAAATCTACATCCTCCTGCATGCATACAGATATACAGGGTGTAGTTAAACAAGAGGAGGTAGAAAGCGAGTGAATATGAAGCTTCTTTTGACGCTGTAACAAGTCGGAAATGCGAACCATTGCAACCTGATTTTCACCCTCAAATCAGTGGATTTAAGCTAACTGGGCTGCCATTATACCTGTGTTTCTGTGGTTATTATTATAGAGGGGTGGTTCAGCATGTTAAAGCACTCTATTCCTTCACTATTCATACAAATTAAAGTGTTGAATCTGGGTTAAATCAGCCTCCAGTGCTGCCCCCTCCATGTCTGTGGGTCTTCTATTGTAATACAAATGTTTCCAACCTATTCATCTCCTGCTCCACCAGCTGTCGCCTTGTAGATAACAAGTCTGCTGCTCACTGCTTAAAACACCCAACACTGCAAAGACTCAGCAGTTAAATACGGTTGAATGATGGAAAGCTATTGTTTTGTTTGGTATCTTCAGTCAGTGTGCATGTATGTGTTGGTTTACCCATGTAATTAACACATACATGCACACTTACTGAAGATACCAGTAAGTGTGCATGTATGTGTTAAGTGTGCATGCATGTGTTGTTTTACCCATGTAATTAACACATACATGCACTTACTGAAGATACCAGTAAGTGTGCATGTATGTGTTAAGTGTGCATGCATGTGCTGGTTTACCCATGTAATTAACAGTCTTTCTGTGTTTCTGTGTGGCACCTGATTTCATAGAAAACACATGAACAAGTGCTTTTGAGAAGCCAAAGAGGGCAGGCAGCCATGCAGAGTCCGACCCAGTCAAACAGCAGGCCTAACTCTGTGACCACAGCAACCACGGTGCAACCACTGGACACCGAGCCTGAAGTTCAGCCAGCAAAGACTGAACCAGATGCACGAGAAGAGGAGGAGAATAAATCAGCTACTCCAGAGACAGTAAGCACGCCACAGGAGAATGGTACGGGGGTGCAAACAGCAGAAACACCTGCAACAAGTATGGCAGTCACACAGGCAGTGAATAAGCCTGCTGTCCAGCCACTGACAGAGCCCTCAGTTATCACTGCAGGGACGGAGACAGACTCTGCTTCAAAGCCAAGTGCCCCCCCAGAACCGGCACCTGACAAACATGCAAATTCTCGGTGTGATGAGCAAAAGGCAAAGAAACCGGACAAAGGTGTACGTGATGGGAGGAAATACGTTCCTTCCAAGAAGGCCATGGTGGATCCTCTGAAAATGGACATGACCAAACCACTAGTTATGCCTCTCACATGTGAGTGTTTCTTTTACCTCATATTTGTGTTGTTCTATGTTATATCTTTCTGAACCAGGCTAGGATTGAGAGACCTGTTTGGTGTTTGATTATTAATTTAGGACTACACACTCCCCACTATGACATATTTTGTACTTGGAAGTTTCTGTTTTCTCAAATCCCAGTTTATATATGGCGGTCCACACAGTAAATAGATACTGTGGTTTCCACAGTGGCGATGATTATTACTGTTATTTTAGGTTAAATACACAATACTCTTCTGTAAAAAAACAACATCTTCAGTTATTAATTAACTGTGTGCAAATATTATTGTGGAACTCACTGTCATGTTTATAGAGTAGTTTTACAAGATAGAAGCTTTTTAAGTTTTGTTTTACCACACTGCTACAGGATCAAGTTTAGTTAAGCTTGTACAGTTAATAATTTCTGGTGTTCAATAGCAGCCAAACAAAACACTGCAGGTTAGCGCTAGACCAATATTTTGGCTGGGCTGATGCGTTGACCGATATGAGCTTATTGCATAAATATTGGTACGCACATTTATGTGTTTGTCCAAGAGCACTCTTATATATTTATTTTTATATCTGCCTCAAAAAAATCCAGTATTGGTCTGACTATACTGCAGGCTCCAAAGCACAGAGGACAGTAATGATGTGGTTTCCCAAGTGTGGCAATAAATGAATGCAGCGTTATATTGCTGGTAGGGATGCACCGATCCAACTTTTTCAGTCCCGATAGCGATACCTTGGCTATGGGTATCGGCCGATACTGAATACCAATCTGATACCAGTGTTTAATTAATAAGCTGTGTGCCTGACTGTGTAGAAGTGACTGGGATCATTCATTTACAGACGTAGGCAAAATTGTTGGTACTCTTCCGTTAAAGAAAGAAAAACCCACAAAGGTCACTGAAATAACTTGAAACTGAGAAAAGTAATAATAAATAAAAATTCACTGAAAATTAACTAATGAAAATGAGACATTGCTTTTGAATTTTGGTTCAACAGAATCATTTTAAAAAACAAACTAATGAAACTGGCCTGGACAAAAATGATGGTACTCTTAACTTAATATTTAGTTGCACAACCTTTTGAGGCAATCACTGCAAACAAGTGATTTCTGTAACTCTCAATGAGACTTCTGCACCTGTCGACAGGTATTTTGGCCCACTCCTCGTGAGCAAACTGCTCCAGCTGTCTCAGGTTTGAAGGGTGCCTTCTCCAGACAGCATGTTTCAGCTCCTTCCACAGATGTTCAATAGGATTTAGATCAGGGTTCATAGAAGGCCACTTCATAACAGTCCAATGTTTTGTTCTTAGCCATTCTTGGGTGTTTTTAGCTGTGTTTTGGGTCATTATCCTGTTGGAGGACCCATGACCTGCAACTGAGACCAAACTTTCTGACACTGGGCAGCACATTTCGCTCCAGAATGCCTTGATAGTCTTGAGATTTCATTGCACCCTGCACAGATTCAAGACACCCTGTGTCAGATGCAACAAAGCAGCCCCATAACATAACCGAGCCTCCTCCATGTTTCACATTAGGTACAGTGTTCTTTTCTTTGTATGCTTCATCTCTTCGTCTGTGAACATAGAGCTGATGTGACTTGCCAAAAAGCTCCAGTTTTGTCTCATCTGTCCAAAGGACATTCTCCCAGAAGCTTTGTGGCTTGTCAATATGCATTTTGGCAAATTCCAGTCTCGCTTTTTTATGATTTGGTGTCCTCCTCGGTCATCTTCCATTAAGTCCACTTTGGCTCAAACAGTGACGGATGGTGCGATCTGACACTGATGTACCTTGACCTTGGAGTTCACCTCTAATCTCTTTGGAAGTTGTTCTGGGCTCTTTGGTTACCATTCGTATTATCCGTCTCTTCAATATGTCATCAATTTTCCTCTTGCGGCCACGTCCAGGGAGGTTGGCTACAGTCCCATGGACCTTAAACTTCTGAATAATATGTGCAGCTGTAGTCACAGGAACATCAAGCTGCTTGGAGATGGTCTTATAGCCTTTACCTTTAACATGAAGGTCTATAATGTTCTTTCTAATCTCCTGAGACAACTCTCTCCTTAGCTTTCTGTGGTCCATGTTCAGTGTGGTACACACCATGACACCAAACAGCACAGTGACTACTTTTCACCCTTTAAATAGGCAGACTGACTGATTACAAGTTTGAAGATACCTGTGATGCTATTTACAGGACACACCTTAGTTTAACATGTCCCTATGGTCAAATTATTTTACATCTTTTCTAGGGGTACCATCATTTTTGTCCAGGCCAGTTTCATTAGTTTGTTTTTTAAAATGATTCTGTTGAACCACAATTCAAAAGCAACAGCTGATTTTCATTAGTTAATTTTCAGTAAATTTTTATTTATTATTACTTTTGTCAGTTTCAAGTTATTTCAGTGACCATTGTGGGTTTTTCTCTCTTTAACGGAACGTTACCAACAACTTTGCCTACGTCTGTATGTTAGGCTTGACTTAAACATTGCTTTCCTAACTTTGTAAAACAAAATGTGACCAATAAATACATATATATATAAATGTATTTATTATTGAAATAATACATTTTACATCAGCAACTTGGTAAAACATCGTCAAAATTAACAGGGATTACAATTCAGCTATAAGCCTTTTTAATGCAGCAACATATTGGTCAAAACTTAAACAGGAATTAAAATTCCAGTATATAATGTATATAGTATATAAACATAGAATTGAATTTAATAGATTGTCTCCATTGTCACCGAAACCTGATCCAGCTATTTGAGTCAGTATCGGCCCGATATCCGATTCAGTATTGGTGCATCCCTACTTGCTGGTAAGGGGAAGTTGTAGAAGTCGTAGGGTCTCCTTTCACCTTTCTTTTGCCGAGAAACACATTTATTTGCTGTGTCTTTACTATATGAAGGTGCCTCCAGAGCCAAATTTTTTTCTTTTTGCAAGCCTTTATACTTTGTATATACCTTTATACTTGCCTCTATTCTAAGTATATGGATGTATGTTACATGTAACCTTTCTCCCCCTCCTGCCCTGTTTCCCTCCAGCGTCTCAGCTCTCCCTGCAGTGCATCGAGTGCCACATAATCTTCAGCGATCACAAGAGCAAGGAGCGTCACCTGAAGCTGAGCCACCCAGCGGAATATGAACAGTGCATACTGAGGAACGCCCTTTTCGCCTGTTACGTTTGCGACCGCCACTTCACAAACTCCACAGAGCTCATGGTCCACCAGAAAGCCCACACGGAGAAGAAACCCTTCAAGTGTCCGATCTGTGCACTGGCCTTCAAAAAGTCGTCGGAGCTCACCCATCATAAAAAAATTCACTTTGGCCAGGACGGTTATGCCTGCACTGACTGTGGCAAACCGTGCAAAACAATGACATTGTTGAAGTATCACCGCCGCACGCACACTGGAGAGAGGCCGTATGTCTGCAAGGAGTGCGGGAAGAGGTTCACCATGTCCAAAGCTCTGCAGAAACATATGGTGTCACACTTGCCGGAGGGAGCTGAAGGAGATGGGGGACACGCCGCAGCTAAAGCACAACCGAAGAAAGATGATGGTAAGAAAAATTGTCCTTGTTACGGATGCCTTATCATGTTACACAGCTATGCTAGCAATATGGCTCTAGGGATAACAATGTTGGTTTGTCTGTCGGTCCAGACTGAAATATCTACAACAACTATGGATTTCCATGAGAGTTTGTACAGACATCCATGGTTCCCAAAGGATGAATTCCAATGACTTTGTGGATCCCCTGACTTTTCCTCTTGCACCACCATGATATTGACTTTTGTGGTTTTGAGGGAAATGTCTTGACAACTATTGGTACAGACATTCATGTCCTCCTCAGGATTAATTGTAATGATGTTGTTAATTCCTTAACTTGCCATGTAGCGCCATCATCAGGTCAAAATTTCAATTTGTCCAATACTTTGGTTCATGACTAAATACGTGCAAAACAAATGACATTCCCATCATCTTCAGCTGGACTTGTTGCATACAGTGCTCATTAGCATATGTTAGCATGTTAATGTGCTAAACTAAGAGGGTGGACATGGTAAACATTTTACCTGCTGACTCTAGCAGTTAGTTTAAAGCATCTCTAGACTCTGCCATCTGATACAGTATTATACAATTATTAGGGATGCTTGATGTATCAGGGGCTCTTGTGGCCTTTCAATAATACAGTGGAGTTGCTTAGTTTATATCAGTACAAAGTGTAGTATGTGAAATGATTTTAATGTCTTTGTAGCCAATACATACATATAAAAAATTACATAATCCCTGGCATTAATTAGTCTACTTAAAAAAAAACTAAGGTTATTATTAAGTGAATGTATTATTTATTCTAGGGATGGTGAAAGCGCTCCAAATATTGCTGTTGTATTAGAAAAATAATCTTAAATGATAAACAAAAAAAATTATAATTATTGTCCTCTTCACATTTTTATCTTTCGGCTCCTAAATTCCATATCGGTGCATCTTTAAAAATTATAAAATTGTAGAAAACAAACTATATCTGTCAGGTTTAGGACATAGTTTGTGCTTAACATGATTTACTACAATGCATCACAACTGTCTTCCTTTACTGTCTTTAGGTGCTGCTCCAATAAAGTATCCTTGTTCTGTATGCAAGGCCACTTTCAAGAGTACCAAGACGCGGCTACATCACATGAAAACTAAGCACAACCTGTTGCCTGCTGCAGCCAGTAAGGCCCTCCCAGCTGGGCAGCAAGTGAAACAAAGTATACCCATCATAACTCCAATATCTATTTGTCAATCTGCGTTACTACAGATGGGGCCCAATGGACCTCTGCAAAAAGTTGATGGCAATATTGACACAGAGCAGATTCGCAGGCTTATTGAATCTTTGGGAAATGTGCAGAAAGTAAACCAAGTTGTCATATTGGGGCAGGTGCCACCTCATGCTCTGCCACTGGAAGTGCAGCAGATATCGCAACTGGCAGAAACAGTGAACTTGAATCTCAATCCACCACAGATAGATTTTATGGGACTGAAACAGACGGACTCGAGGATAATTGATTTGGACCCTTCAAATAACCCATGTGATTCAATGGAGCAAACAATTATACTGGAACCTATTACGCCAGATGGACAGTTGGAAAACCCCTCTTTCTCAGAACTAGGTTCCCACTTAGCAGTAGGTGAAAATATAGAGCTAAGATACGTTCAGACTGAACATACAGAGAGATCTGAGGGAGAGGTGATGCATCAGATCCTTCAACAGCCCGACATTAGTGCAATTCAGTCTGATCCTATGGATCAAATTATTTGTCAGAATGAAGAAGAGCAAAACCTTGAGGAAACAGTCATATTAGAACTCATACCAACTGTGGAGTTGGAAGAATCCCAAACTGTGCAACAAAATGAAATCCCGTCCTCCTCTCTGGTACCAACCACTGACCTGGAGAAGACTGCAGATCAGGTTTTATTAGATGCGCAAGAGAGCAGCCTGTCAGCCCCACCACTTATGACTACAGTTGAGCTGGAGCTGACACCTTTACAAACAGAGCAACAGGGCCTTCCGTCCTGCCCTTTTGTTCCACCAGACACGCTCACACAAACGACAAGAGAATCTGAATGTAATCTCAAAGAAGAGGTTGGTTCACAGATGCAAACATTAAGTCTAGATCAGGGCCACCCTGTGATGGATGGAGCTGCACCACAAAAGACACTGGAAAAAGCTGAACAAGAACCGTCTGAGAAATTGCTGGTAGATGGCAAAGAGGGTCAGGAGCAGGTGGAGAACCTGTCTAAAGTAGACGATCCGCCTGCTAAAGAAGAGGTTCCATCACACTTAGAGACCAAGCAGGTGCCACAGATGTCAGAGTTACCCGTAAATGTAATGTCGGCTCAAGAACTGGTGAAAGTGCGGAAAAGAAAGCCAACGAGGGCGTTTATCTTTCAAGGATATATGCAAGAACTGGTCGGATCCATATACGATGATGATTTACAAATTGATGCCACACCTGCCAAACGGCAAAGAACAAAAAAGTCTCGCCTTGTTGTTAAATTTGGTCCACAAAGCAAAGAGAAGAAAAACAAGAAACAGAAGAAGCCATCTCAGCAGTGTCAGCCAATGCGGGAAGAAGGGATAAGAGGTAAAACAACAAATCTCTCAGAGAAAAAGGCACCGTTACAGAAGAAGGGAAGAAAGGGAAAAAGGGACAAGAAATTGGGAAATTTGTTATCAACCCCCGAAATAAAATCACCTTCATCAACCCAGGACCCACAAGTCCAAAAAATCAAAGGGGATACAAGAAAAAAGAAAAATAAAAAGCAAAAAGAAGTGGCCAGGGAGGGTGTGACGCCCATAAGTGAGCACACAACTGTAGCCTCGCCTGTATTTAAAAAGAAAAAACAAACAAAAATAATGCGAAAAGATCAGCCCAAGAATGCAAAGGATGGGAAGCGAAAGAAAAACCTGGCAAAAGAGGAAAAAGTCAATCCAAAAACAAGCGCAGACATACCTGGACCACAAATAACGCAAGACGCACTACTTCTACTGAAAGGTCATAAACAGCCTCAACTGAAAGTTTACAAGTTAGACCCTTCAAAGGCATCAAGCCAGACACAGGAGGCTTCACCTCAGGAGGCCCAAACAACGTCCCAACAGAGTAAAGACAACAAACTCAAACATTCAATAAGTGAAGCAGAAAGTAAGAAAAAAGGAGGAAGACCCAAAAAGAGCCAGAAAGCTCTTTCGTTGTTGTCCTCGCTACAGGTTTCCCGTCAAACACCTGAGACGCTGGCCGCCAAGCCAAAGACCACAAGGAAACGTAAATCTTCCCCCAAAGTAGAGACCGAAGGAGTGATAACTTCTCATTCCAAGCGTGCCTTAGAGTGTAAGGAATGTGGGCAAAGATTTAGCGAAGTCTCGTCCCTTCAGAAGCACAAGGCGTTGGTGCATATCGTAGAGAGTCCTGGTCTCACTTACACCAATGGGAACATCTTTGAAGGCGTCTCCAGGTTGGATCTTTACCAGCTTCCAAAACAGCATGACACGGTTGTTGGGGTTATGAATGCTGCTACAGACTGGGATACTGAGCCTGAGATTGCAGAGATGGCATTAGAGGAGAGAGAGCGAAGTGTCTCTTTTCCAGCTTTGATTCCATCCCCATCCTTACCTGTTCCACCCTCAGATGTTGAAGCGAGTGCCTATGAAAATAAGGCTGGAACACAAGCAGGTGATCAATCTCATACCTCTCCAGAAGTTCACTCACCATCTGATCAAATGAAAACCAGTGAGACCCCTCCAAACTTCACATCTAAACCCCCTTTAAGTGCCTCTACTCAGACAAAGAGTTCGGAGACAGGAGAGCCTTTGGCATCAGCTGGGGACAAGCCAGAAGAAGGTATCCCGAGGAATCTGAGCTCCGAGTCTGAAGTCCAGGGTACCACGGATGAAGACATCAAGGAGGATTTACATCTCGAGATAGTCACTGTTGGGGAGCAGAATGAGAGAGATGAATCAACCCCTCATGAAGACACTGTCCCCCAAAATGAATCAAGTGGAACCTGCAATTCTGAAAGTGGAAGCACTGACAAACTACCTGGGCAAGATAGTAATGAAACAACAACTGGAAGAAGCCTAACTTCGCACACTGTGTCGTGCTCCACTCATCAAGTGGAGATCAAAGAAGAGGAGGAAGAACTGTTAGTCCAGAAGAAAAGAGAAGGAGGGAAAGGAGCTGTTTCGAGGAATGCTACAAGGGGTAGGAGAAGAGGAACAGGACGTCTAAAACGGGACACGATATCAAAGAGAGTTTCAGTTGGAGATACCGCCAGAGGAGCAGAATCGGAGAAAGAACAGGATGGATGTCAGGTAGTTTACGAAAGACGTCCCATCAGCTCTGATTCAGAAATGAATGACGAAGGCGAGACCGGCAAAAAGACTTCTAAGCCAGAGACAAGTCCTGAAGCCAACAAAGCTACTGCTCCTGTCGCATCTTTGCCTTCCATGTCCTCTACATTAGAGGCATCTTCTGAAGAGCAAGTCGTGTTTGAGCTGGAGTCGGTTACCCCTAGTGTTGAGAAGGTAATGAATCCAAGAAGACTGCACAGAGGAGAAGAACACGACAGGGAGTCTGACCAGTCTCCAGACATCATACTTGAGAAGTTCATCGCCTCTGGACAGAGAGTGACTGCTGACGAGGAGCCGTGCCTGATGACATCGAGGATCAATCGCACACAGGTGAGATGCCAATTGTACCAACAAATACCATACACTAACTATGAAAAATGAATGCAACATTGTAAACTTACATTTGTTTTTGTTCCAGGGTTTGGACAGCATTGCTGAGAATGAAGCCCTCGGGAGCCAGGAGATCAAGGTTGAAGAGAACATCTCAGATCCACCACTGGTTGCACCTACCTGTCAAAACAAACAGAGTGCCAGTGTGCAACCGCAGCACCACCATCGTGATATAAGGACGGTTCTGGTGAAGGAGGAGAGCAGCCTCGTGCTGAACGAGACCCAGGCCACGCCGGGCAGCAGACACATCCGATGGAATGTGGAGCCAGTCAACAATGAAAACACCTCCAGTCCACGTACGTATTGCACCACATTTTATTACAAATTCAACATTTGGGGAAATGTGATTATTTGCTTTCTTCCTGAGAGTTCAATGAGAAGATCAATATCACTCATGTATGTGCCATAGACTGGAAGATTATTATTATTATTATTAAATTTGTCAGGGACCATTTACAAAATACATTAATCTCATACAAAGGGAAGAGATGTATTATACAAGATTTCAATCAATAGGGTTATGAATAATGTGAACGCTAGCACTAGCTGAGTCAAAGTTAGCTGTGCAAAGTTTGGAAATAACTGAAAGGGTTAGTTCGGATATTTGAAGCGGGGTTTTATGTATACTCCCGTGTTCTGCTAGGTATAACTACTGTTTTTGTGAATGGAGTCTGGTGGCTTGGAAGAGAGCGATATAACGGCTTCAGTTCCCCGTTGGAAAGGGCCGTCTGACGGCGAGGTAAAGCGGCAGAAAAACGTATTTTAACCACCTAAAAAAAACTCTATCAGTTTAAGTGTAGGCCACTAGACCAAACTCCATTCACAAAAACAGTAATTTTAAACTTGCAGAACACGGGACTTGCTGATCTACCGCTGCAGCAATCAGTTTGTTTGTTTGTGCTATTGTGTGACTTTTGGATACAAAGTAAGGTGGTGAGTGCACAGTAGTACATTGCTTAGCCTCCGTGCCAGTACTCCGGTCTGCTTCTTCAAACTGGGAGCGTGCCGAACGCCATCTGATTTATTGTAGGTAATCTACACGGACTATGGATACAAAATATATGTATATGTATGTCAAACATCATCATGCAGAAGCCTACGTCAGGTCACATGGCAAAAAGTTTTTAGGAGGGCTTTGGAAAATAACATTTTGATGCTAAAACATATATACTTTGACCAAGATATAAATGTTTGGATTTGTATACATAAAGAAACACCACTGGGAAGCTACAGAATGATATAAAAACCTAAAAAAAAGTTAAGTTAAATAGGCCTATGTGGTGGTAAACCCACTTTATGCACTGCATTGACAATCTGTAAAGGGCTTTATCTTTTCAGAGATAGATGTTTTTGGCTTTTTGCTTTCAGTAATGGAGAGTGGGGAGACGACGATGGACGAGGGTTGCGTCACGCCTGAGTTCAACACCAACCAGTGTATCTTCTACCCGGTGAAGGAGGAGGAGAGGGAGGTTCTGCTCGGAGCTGTTCAGACCAACAGTGGGAGTTTAACAACGGATGCTCCGCAGACAGAACATACAGCAACAGATAGTAATTTAAGTGAGTCATTGCCTTTTCCAGTGATATTCTCCTTTTACCAAAAGATTATAGGAAGATTTTAATGTTGAATCTCTTAACAACAGATGAAGGGAGCCACTCTACACCAGACTACCAGGAAATGAGAGTGAGAGGACTATTGTCAGAACCGAGGGCCGGTGACTTTGCAGATGGACAAGGTTTGTTTTCTGTTTGAAAATGACCTGTACTTGTAGCTACTTGCTTAAAGTCCTTACACTATTATTAAAAATGTTGATCATACTGTAGATAACTCTTCTGTATATAATCTGATCTTTCAGCTGAGGCAGATGCCGAGTTGCAGCATCCACCAGACCTCCGGGACTTTCTCCTCCAGAGTTCTGATGAAGAGGATGTGGGTGATTTTGAATTATCTGATCCTCAACTTGACTCAGAAGCACAAGTTATGGCCTATTTCTGCAAGAACCAAACAAACAGCGCACAGCCGCCAGATGAAATGTCACAAAAGTACAGTACATCTTCATTTTTTTTAGTCCTCAAAAAAACAAAAATTGTCTATTTTCTTAAGATTCAATAGTTTTGTCATACTGCAGAAATTATGTTTATGTGTCGTGTTGTTTTTTTTCTTTTTCTCCCTTAGTTTGCCAACTTCAACGAGCCAGCTCCAAGCACCAAGAGAGGAAAACAGGACCAGAGACCCCATCGACTACTTCTCCAACTACTTTGGATGGGATACCTGGGAAGAAATTGCCAATTGCACAAATAAACTCTCCAACATGCCCAAACCTGTCACAGCCAGAGAGGTTGCACAGTTTGTTGGGATCCACATCGCAATGGGAACTTTAAAGGTTTGTGCTCCGTATTTTGAATGTTTACTTGGCTATGTTAGTTAGACGCAAGACCACTAAAAATTTATTTGGTCTCTTGCTATTTTTCAGTTTCCCAGTCCGAGGCTCTACTGGGAAGACTTGACTAAGGTGCCCTTGATTGCAGAAGCCATGCCGCTTCCCCGTTTCCTCGAGCTGTCTCGCATGTTGAAGCTTGCCTCTCCTGCGAAGGATCCAGTCAGCAGTAACGTTCAGGGAACAAGACATGATGGTGACTTTCAAAATGCACAGCGAGGTGAAACTCTCTCAAGCAGGCAAAGTGAAACGTGTCAGTATAGTGACGGGCAGATGCCAAATGAGCTCAACAGTTCAAAAACACAGACTGATCCGCTGTGGAGGGCTCTGCCGTTATTGTGCCGTTTCAAAGCCGGGTGCCAGTCACTGAGACGAGAGGGTGATTACGCGGTTGACCAATATCCACTTCCTTTGACTGGGAAGATGAACAATAAGAAACTGTCTCTTTATTGCACTACATTAATTGGATTCGGCGGTTTGCTCTTACATGTGGATCTCAAGTTGGGTCTGTCCGGCAAAGAAGATGCTGTCGAAAAAATGGTCCCCAAAGGTAGCATGGTGTTTCTCTGCAAACAGGAACTCTCCACGCCTGCTATGCTGGAGCGTCTGTTAGCCGCTGGGGTTCACGGCGCAGGACGGGTCGGAGGAGCCCGAGGACAGATCGGAGATGAGTTCGTAAGCTCAGACGGGAAGCTGATGTTACGCAGATCACACTGTGGCTTCATACTTTCTACGGCGGGAAACGGCCAGAGGAACATGGCGTCACTCATTGACAACTTTGAGAAGGCCCAGATGTCCGCTCACCTCAACAGAGATCTGCAGAATCTTTACTCCATCCCTCTCACCGCCTCGGCCCCAACCTGCTGGCCTCAGGCGGTGCTCTGGTACCTAACAGATCTGGCTTTGGTCAACTCCTGGCTCCTATACAGACAGGATCACGGGACAGCGTCTGCACCTTTGACTCTCATGGCCTTCAGATTGGAGGTGTCCAAGGTTTTGATCCGCTCCAGCGGCTCTGATACCCAGGACTCAGTTCCTCCTCAACCCCCCAAAGAGAAGGCTCATGCAACAAATGAAACCCCCAATCCAGGCCTGGTGGAGGAGAGTCCTATGCCCGACGCAGCCACGCGGTACGACGGTTCAGGCCACTGGCCAGAGCAGCTCGGGGAAGGAGAAGGAGGAAGGTGTCGCTTTGGGGACTGTCAGAGAACATCTCGAGTGCTATGCCTTAAGTGCTGCGTCTTTCTTTGTATCTCACGCAACCACAACTGCTTTTTGAATTTCCATAATCAAGGGACTTTGGGAGAAGAGTAGCGTCCACTTCAGAGTTTACCCTTTATTTCTCAACATTTTGCTTTCTGATTTAGAATGTAAATGTCCTTTTCGGTGTATGAAAACCCAGCAAGAAATAGAATTATCTCCTCTGTCCTTAAAACTTGTCCATGATGCCTTTCACTGGCGGTGGCATTCTTTTGAAGGATTATTTGTGTTTGAAAAGCAAATGCTTTGTGATGTGTATTTCATTAAGCAAGTGTAAAAATGAAATTGTCTTCCGAAGGAAATGTCAAAAAATATGCATAGCCATACACTTTGTGCTTCAAAAAAAAGAAGCACAAAATATGATTTTTGACATTGCAATTACCATGATTCTTTTTTACTATTTATTTCTACCTGGCTGAATTTACATTCCATGATGAGCTCGTTTTTAGCTCTATGAATTTAAACATTATTTATTTGAATTTCAGAAAACAATAAAAGACAGATGAAAAAACACATTGTTGCTTCTTTTTTTTTTAACTCTGCCGACAAATGTTTGCACAATACACCTTTTTCACAGCAGACATTCTGACTTTTTGATAATAACATTAACAATGGCTCTGTTCTATTCAAGTGAGTCGTGACAGCGAGCCGGCAGCGTGCACAATAACCCTGAAACTGAAGCGGCTAAATGGAATTCAGCCATCATTCATTTTATTATTTATGTGTGTGCTTCTCCTACTGTCCAATAATCTCCAATATGTATTGATACTGTGCATTGGTGATGAAAATCACTAAGATGATTGTAGAATAGAAATATCTATAAATTGAATATATACACATACTCATACAGAGATATGTTATACCAAATACTACTGATATCATTTCAGAGAACAACTTGCTTTATTTTTACCCACATCAGTTTAGATCAAATATGGTGCACTTGTATAGATTAAACCAGTAATACACAGCATAAAGAAATTAGAATTGGCTAACACAGTATTAATAATTGTAGGAGCTACTGTATGTTATTTGTTGTTAGTAGGCCTATTTAGTTGTTTTACTAATAAGTATTTTTTTTATTATTATTATTATAGATGTTTGCTAGTGTTTTCTTTTGCTAGTTATTTGTTTAGTGTAATTATTTTTCTTGATTAGTATATTTAGCTTTGGCGTAAATAAGTATTTTTGATTTTTTTGTTTCTGAATCTGGTAACACTGTGGACACCCGAGGTTATATATGTAGGTAGGCAGGACCAGAATGTACCTGGGTGGGCTTATGTTTTTTTTTACCAGAGCATTTTTATTTATCATTGTTGTAGGTCGATGGTACGATGGTACGACGGAGTATTAGGGCCACATTGAGGAAAAAAAAAAATCAGAGATTAAGAGAATAAAGTAGTAATGTTACGAGAAAAAAAGTCGTAATATGAGAATAAAGTCAGAAATTTACGAGAAAAAAAGTAATAGTATTATGAGAATAAAGTCATAATATTAGTTTGTATATGTATAGTAGTAGTAATTCTACTTGTTTTTTTCTGTTTTTCTCGTAAAGTTGTGATTTCATTCTCAAAATCTTAGATTTGTTTTTCCCTCGATGTGGCCCCATACCTCACTGCAAATGTTTTGCGGCTCCAGACAGATTTTTATTTATTTTGTTTTGCCTAAAATTGCTCTTTTGATAGTAAAGGTTGCTAACCCCTGCTCTAGTGTATAATGTCAATAACAGTATACAATTACTTAAGTATTATAATAATAGAAATAACTCTAAATTGAATATATACACGTACTCCTATGCAGAGATATGTTATACAGAATACTACTGATATCATTTCAGAGAACATTGTACAAACAGTTAAAAATTGGACTTCAGAACCTTGAGACAAGTGAGAAGTTGACTTTGTAAAATAGGCTACAATTTAGACTCTCGGCTGTACTAACTTATCCCTCTGTGTTTATTATAAACAAGGTGAACTAAACACTGAAGTTAACAGTGAATGAAAACAAGCAATTTCAAATTGTTTCGCGTCATATGACGTAGATCAACCATAGAACCAGATTGAATAGAAGAGGAGGTGAGTTCAAATCCATGTTCATACACATATAACTGTCCTGTTGTGAGTTTCTACATCATTTTATTACAATAATACAGTATATTAACAGATGTGGCAACATCTGTTTGAACAGCTTGACTAGCTTATTTTTTTTTATATTTGAATGTTTTAGTCTAAACCAGGGGTCAGCATTAACCTGTGGCTCTTTAGCTCCTCTCCACTGGCTCCCTGTGGATTTATACAAACATTAGTAGAAATCAATTACTGTTTTTTGTTTACATTTTCATTTTTATTTATCATTGTTGTAGGTCTAATGTACGACGGTATGACGGAGTATTAGGGCCACATTGAGGGAAAAATAAATAAATCTGAGATTTCGAGAATAAAGTCATAATATTAGTATATATATGTATAGTAGTATAGTAGTAGTAATTTTACGTGTTATTTTTTTCTCGTAAAGTTATGACTTTATTCTCGTAATAAGATTTTTTTTCTCGTAATATTTTGACTTTTTCTCATAAAGTTATGACTTTATTCTCGTAATATTACGACTTTTTTTCTCGTAATGTTACGACTTCTTTCTCGTAAAGTTATGACTTTATTCTCGTAATATTACGACTTTTTTTCTCGTAATATTTTGACTTTTTCTCATAAAGTTATGACTTTATTCTCGTAATATTACGACTTTTTTTCTTGTAAAGTTATGACTTTACTCTCAAAATCTAAATTGTTTCCCCCTCAATGTGGCCCCATACCTCACAGCAAATGTTATTTTATTGTTTTTTGCCTAAATTGTCTCCTTTGATAATAAAGGTTGCTGACCCCTGTATTAAGATAATTATTATAATTGATTTACTTAAATATTATTATATTCATTATGTATTTATGAACAGTAGCTGCAGGTTGCTGAGCCCTGTATTAAGATAATTATTATTATCTATTTACTTATATATTGTTATATTCATTATGTATTTATGAACAGTAGCTGCAGGTTGCTGAGCCCTTCATGTGTGAAGAGAAACGGTGTGAACACTGCAGACTGCCCGGCCGCCATCTTAGCTGTACCGCGGCTCTCTCTCAGCAGTCAGCAGTCAGAGGAAGCAGAGCAGGAAGCAGTCAGCGTGTGATCTGATCTGATCTGTTCTATGTGTTGTATTTCTACTGAGGTCAAACTCTCAGTCTAACAGCCACCAACCACCAGAGAGCGGCTACCCAGCAGGTAAACCTCTCCTCCTCTCTATAAACACGTTATCTAAACAGTTTACTGCACGTATCACCGTGCACCGTGTTGACACGCGGCAGTGTGTAAACAACGCGTTAAACCGTGATGTGTGAAACGGAACCGTGAAGTCTGCACGGTCCCGTTTGAATGACAGCCTGGTGTTGTTAGCGCCATGCTAGCTAGCTTAGCATGCTAGTTAGCTTAGCGTTAGCCGCGCTCGGTATACCTGCTAGTTTATCATTTGCGTTAACCACGTGTACTTAAATTACACTAAAACATGTTGTGCATTATTAGCGTTTACCATATATACCCGTAAAGGTGTTTTTAACCCGTCAACTGGTGGCCGGATGCTCGGACGCTGTTATGGCGCTAGTTAGCTTTAGCTAGCGGCCTTAAAGGAGGCAACGTAACGTCAGAGAGCCAGCATGAGCACAAACAGCTTGTTATGAGATAACTGCACTAATACACTCATATAACTCTCATACTATGAAGGCTGGGGTTCTTATACATCGGTGTTAACATCAGCTAAATGGTGTGCTCCATCTGTTGAACATAACTGTTTCTTAAGATAAGATAAGATAAGATCAGATATAACTTTATCAATCCAGAAGGAAAGTCTTGTGCCAGAGATTACTCAAAAATACAACAAACTACAACAAGTTCAAGTGTATAAGTAAAAAAGTACTATTTCTAGCACCAGTGCTTAATAATAGAATAACATTAAGTAAGATACATTTAGTAAAATGAGTAAATAAGATAAGATAAGTAACATAAAAAGGGTAAAGTAAGCTAACAAACAGAAAAATAAGTAATGTTGGACATTAATATTGCACACAATGAACAGTGAGAATGTAAAAAGTAGTATTGCACATGATATTGGTATTATATTTGTGTCCGGTGTTTCTTATCGCAATGTGTGGGATTAGTTAGTTATCACAGTGTTATGGTCCCGTTGTTAACCAAACCTGCTGTTATTTCCACGAGATGTGTAACCTGACTTTCTGTGTTAACTGGACTAATAGTCTAATAGACCTTTGAAGCAGGTACGCTTCACAATAGCAGTTCATTCAATCAATAGAAATGGAAAATTCCCCTACATATAAATATACTTTTAATTGATGTTTATGACTTTTTATAGCAATCCCTTGTTTTAAATTTCATTATTGTTGACTTTTTGTATAAAAGTCTTATGTTTAACATTTTATTTTGGCTTATGTTTTTATTCTGTATTGTTTTTATCTTGATGTTTTTGCACTATTTTAACTTATTTAAAGCACTTTGTAATTATGTTTGGAAAGGTTCTATACAAATAAAGTTTATTATTATTATTTGTAATATTATAATAGACAAATAACCCTTATACTATAAACGTTGTGGTTCCTATAAATCGTTACCTAACCCTCACAGCTTGACATCAGCTGAATTATTTGTTCGTTGTCATCTGTTGATCATAACTGTTTCTTAGCACAATCTGTGGGATTAAGATAAAATAAGATGAACATTTATTAAATTCAGGTGTCAAAGCAGCAACATCAGCAAACAAAGTGAAACACAGGAGAGGTAAAGGTATACAAAAATGATAATAACAGTAATAGAGATATAAAAGATACAGAATGAATGGGTGAACATAGTGTGTGAAGTCCGTCAATAAATAAATAAATGTAATATTCACATATGTGCAGTCTATAAAGTGGTATATAGGATCTGTAGTGTAAAGTGCACCAGTGGTTAGAGTCCAAGCGTTAGTTATCACAGTGTTGTGGTCCTGTTTTTAACCAAAACTGCTGTTATTTCCACGTGATGTGTAACCTCACTTTCTGTTTTTTGTTTCTGCCTTGTTCTTTAATTGCATCTAGGAAGGTTTTGTTGTGAGTTGCCTGTTGAGAGCACCCAGTATACCAGGCAGGATGGAGTCGGGTATTTTGAACATAGAGGAGATAGTGATGGGAGGGTTGCCAGATCCACCTCCTGAAGCTCCCCCTGCAAAGCCAGCAGTACCATACAAACCCGTCATTTTGAATGGACCTCCTGCACCAGCCGTTCAATCCTGTAAGTGGTATAATGGTCACAACTTTTTAACGCCATTTGCTGAAAAGTCACTGAAAGATTAACTTTGTCTTTGCATGATCTCCTCCTGTCCCTCCAGACCAGCATGAAAACCTGCAGTGTTTCCAGTGCTTCATCACCTTCTGCAGTGCCAAAGCCAAGGAAAGGCATATGAAGAAGAGCCACCGGGAAGAGTACAAGCAGCAGCTTCAGCAGGTACGCTTCACAATAGCAGTTCATTCAATCAATAGAAATGGAAAATTCCCCTGCATATAAATATACTTTTAATTGATATTTATGACTGATTTTCATAAGCAATCTGTTGTCAACCCTACGTGATGATGATGACACTGCTTTTTATGATCTTTATGTTGTTTTCCTGTGCTTGCAGGTACTCAAATAGTTAATGAAGCAGGATTTTGTTATGCTTTAGGCACACATTATTTTCTAGTAATTTTCCCACACTAAATTAAAGGTACAATTTGTCATAGTCTTTTATCCTTTATATTAGTGGAAAGTTAATGGCATTGTAGTGCAAGAAAACATGAGCTTGTGTTTTGAGTAAGTTATTTAGTGAAATTGAGATTTGTGTTTATTTAAATGTATATATATATATTGAGTTAAGCTTCATTTTACTTTAGTGTATTCGTCAGAGATGCACACCGTATATAGAGCTTATACAATTTCTACATTGTTACTGTTTCAGTTATCAGTCACCCAAGACAAACTCCTGCACCTCAATTTTCCTTGGCGAATAAAGTGAATCTGATAAACTTGGGTTTAACATTTTACAAGTAGTTCTTGGTCTGGAATTATTTTAACTTTGGCCCTTTTATTTCTTCACAGGGAAACACATTGTTCACGTGCTATGTGTGTGACCGATCATTTCTGTCATCTGAGGAACTGACACAGCACCAGCCAACACACAGCAAGGACGCCAAACCCTTCAAATGCGTGCACTGCCAGGAGTGCTTTAAAACGTTCTCTGAAGTGAGTATAATGTTTGTGCTTGAAAATAATCGGCCCTGGCAGTATTAAAACTAAATGCCACCATGAATGCCAAAACCAAGATTTACCTCATTCTGGTTCATACTAAATGTTGTTTTTTTTACGTCTCACCTTTGCAGCTAACAGCCCACAGAAGACAGGTGTGTCCAGAGAAACAGATGGTATGTAAAGATTGCAATGAAACCTTCCGAAGTGCTGGACTGTTGCGTACTCATCGCCTGACCCAGCATCCCCGCCCAGAGGTAGAGGCCGCAGAACAGCCGGAGGACTCTACGAAAACCCACCGCTGTAAGAAGTGTGGTAATGGCTTTGAAACAGAACCAGAGCTGATAGCGCACCAGGAGAAGTACCCCGAAGGGCAGCAGTGCAACGGCAGCGCTTCTTCCGTCAAGAAACGAGGACGGCCTGCCAAAGCTGAAGACCCGGCAGCTGCTGAGAAAAAGGGAAAGCGGAAAAAGAAGGACGAGGCAGAAGTGCCCGAGGAGGCGGTGGTGAAGGCCAGCAGCACACCGGTGCCGGCTGCACCTCCAGCAGAGGAAAAAGGAAAAGCAGGTGGAGCAAAGCGTGGCCGTCCTCCTAAAGCAGCAGTGAAATCAGAAACGGAAGATACGAAGAGTCCTGAGGATGACAGTCTGGCTGCAGCAAAAGAGAAGAAACCTAAAGCGGACGCCGCTCCTCCGTCTCGTCAGCACCCCTGTCCTGAATGTGACCTCGCGTTCCCTGGATTGATTCAGCTCCGTGCTCACAAGAAGGAGAAACACGCCCCACGGAAAGCCCATCCCTGCGAAGAATGTGAAGAGAGCTTTGCCCGTCCCGAGCAGCTGGACGCCCACATGTCACGGGCTCACGCCGTGGGCCGCCTCGCCTGCCCAACCTGCGGGAAGAGCTTCGGCCGCGAGCGCACCTTGAAAGCTCACCAGAAAAGCCACCCGGAGGAAAAGCCTGAAAACCCAAGTGCAAAGAGATAATTGAGACATGGGGACCTTGCAGAAAGTGTATGGTTTTTGAAGATTTTAGTCAGGAATTGTCCTTTTTTTTCTCTTTTAGCTGATGCTCCTGATGATTGCTTCAGAGTTTGGAATGGTTTTAAAAATAATGTTTTAGCAAGTTTTGGATTTGAAGTTGAGTTTGATTATGAACTGTTGAAATTTTGGATAAACAGACGCATCTCTTAAATTGACTAACCAAATGTAATCTATTTCACCCTTTGCCACAAAACATAGTTTATTTGTAAAAAAAACAAAAAACTTTTGATTAATTTTTTTAATGATTTGTTTCCGTTTTTTAAGCTTGAAATGCGTGTGGTGGGAATTTATTAGTCTTGAGTTCAACTCACTGTGGTAAAAAAGGTTTGTTTTTTTTAATGTTTTTTTTCCTCTTTTTTTTCAAAACAAATTGGGTAAGTACATATTTTAAAGCAAATTAGATGCCTAGTAGAGATACTATGTTTGAATGTTTAGACAGTTTGTCAAAAGAAATGTTTTATGTACAGCTTCTGGTTCATATTGTGCATTTTTTTACTTTTAATATTTTGATTATGTTCCTCTCTAAATTATGTCTCATTGAGGAAGAATTTTGAAATAACATGATTATGTTCTGCTAAAAAATAGATTTTGGCTTAGTGCTCCAGATTCAATGTGGAGTGTTTGGCATGTGGGCAGAAATGATCCACTATAATCCTGATTTGTCTACGGCAAAAATTATTTCTTTTAATTTTTCACCTATTAGAATGATATTTCATGTCTTAAGACATTTCTTAAATGGAACTCATGACTCTTTAATGCCTTAGAGTCCCATCAGAAACTGTGTATATCATGTGTTTTTCACTGATTGGATTGTTTCTCTCCCCACTGCAATGTGTCTGGACACTGCAAAAATGTAATAAAACATGCTATCCCAAGGGAGGCTGCTGAAGAAATAACTTGCCTTTTCGTCTTTGTTCTCACATTTAATGCAGAGACACAAGATTCAGATGTTTGCTCAGCGAGAAACTATTAGAACGATTGAATATCGAACATTTCATCCAGGCACGCCATGTCCTCCCTTTATAATTTAGGACATGCTGTTATCTTGTGTCTCTTTAGTATCTACAAAATGGCCAAAGTTAATGATCCATGAAATATGTGCTGATGTCTAGTAATTTTCTAAACCACATTTTTTTATATATACTTTGCAGCTATAGCCATGATTTCTTGTTTTTTTTGTTTGTTTGCAAATTTTTGGAGACATAAATCATAAGAAACACAGTGCCTGCGTATACCACATACCCATGGTATGTCAGTGGCCCTTTGATTTAGGTTTGATTTTGACTTTTACGACAAATGGCCACTAATAGTTATCAGTAGTATTAATCAAATAATATAATAAGTGATAACATAACACAATAAGTACTTTTACTTTGGATACTTTCAGTATTTTTTGCAGATAGTGTGATAGTAATAACAGTATAAAATGACTTAAGTATTACCTGTAAAATTGGAATCAAAACGGAAAGTCCTCATCATGCATGATGGCAACTGTCAGACTGTATATTGATATATCTGTTTTATTAAAGGGGAAACTATCAAACACGTGTTTGTAGATTGTTTTCATGCAACTTCTTTTTGGGTTAATTTACAGAAGAATCTCTCAAAACATTTCGAAAAAAATAAACTAACAAAGATTGAGATATTATTCACTTTCAACAATCCCAGTTTTTTGGCAGATGAGATTTACATAATTAATTTGATAATTATCTTTGCAAAATATCATATACATAAAATGATATGGCTAAAAAGAATACCCTCCTTTTTCTATTTTTAGATGCAAAAAAAAAAAAAATCCTTGTGTGTGTACTTGGCAAATAAATGTGCTTGTGGTGTAATACCACTCCGGACCACCAGATGTGCACTATCTTCCAACACTCCTCTCCTCTCCTCTCTCTGGTTGGTGCTTCATTTGTTTTTCCTCATTTCCAGCTCTCCTTTATGAGCGGGTTATGTTGGACTATGTCTCTTCTCTTTATACAAACATGGACTATATGAGCCAGCTGATATCCTAATTATTGACGCTCTATTTTCACATCGAGTAGGAGAAGCTTTTGGGGTTGTTTTTCCTTCACATTTCGCTTCTCGTTTGCCTTTTTTTAGGATGACAAGCTAACAGCGAGCTTGTTTTGTGAAGCCACGCTGTGAACATCATCACTGTAGTTCCTCCCACCAGGTGAGCTGAGGTGCCCGACGGTGCGTATTAAGGTGCGGCACACATGAATTCACAAGGAAAAGTTGTTTGGTAAGCTCTGTAAAAAATATAAGAAGGAAGAAAACCCGAGGAGTAACCACAGATGTAGTCACCTGACAGGTAAGACGAAATGTCACTGTTCAATTTAGTGTCTTAAAGGTCCCATATTATAAAAAAGGGAGATTTTCATGTTGTTTTATTATAAAGCAGGCTTAAGTCCTATATAAATACTGTGAAAGTATTGAAACATTCATTCCACAGGGAAACACACACAGCCCGTATTCAGAAACTGCATTTGAAACAAGCTGTCAGGATTTCTGCCCATTTGTGATGTCACAAATATACAATATTTAGACCTTTTACACAATTTTAAATGTAAACATTCTAAATGTGTCCCAGTTTATTTCCTGGTTGCAGTGTATGTGAATGTCATCAGCTGACAGGAAGTACACATGGACCCAAGCTGTTGCCTAGCAACGCAATTCTGTTGCAATTCCGTCAAAATGCGCTAAAATGGAGTGTTTCAGACAGAGGGTAAATACAGGCATATTCAGGCTGACAGTATGAGGAAAATAAAGTTTTTTTTTAAACAATACAGCATGTAAACATGTTCTAGTAGAAACACAAAATACAAGTATGAACCTGAAAATGAGCATGATATGGGACCTTTAAACTTGAACTCTATATATAACACCTGCCTCTTTGTGTGTGTTTCATTACTTGTTGTGTCTCCTCAGCCAGCAGCCATGTCCATTGAGTACACCATTGATATCCAGCTAACGGAGTTGGGATACCCAGACATCCTCCAGCCTCTGGAGACCTCAGTGAGAGAGACACCATGTCGGTCCACATCACCCGATGTCTCCCTCTCACACAGTCACCCTCCCACCTCACTGTCAACCGCACAGGTACAAAGACTGCTGGTCAGAGGCCAGCAGCAGTCGGCTGATGGTAAAGAAGCAGGTGCAGCAAAACAACCCACAGTGGTTTCACCTCTGTCAGAGACTTGTACACCTTTAAATCCTGCTGGACAAGCTGTCAAAGAAGACACTCTCGAGTGTCCCACAGCGGCTGGAGCCGGAGGAGACCTTCCACAGCTAATAACTGAACAGGATGACAATGGAGAGAAAGATGTCGATGATGCACAAGAGGATTCAACAGAGATGCAGATTGATGTGGGGGACTCGGATGACAGTGAGGTTTCAGTGGTGTATGAGGAAGAGGAGGTCGATGAAGAGGAGGATGATGAAGAGGAGGACGAGGGACTAAACTATGGTAAGCCTCTCATTCACTTTCACTCTCATAAGGACATAGTAGTGTATTGTTTACAGTTTGTTAGTTTTAGCTGAATTGCCATAATTTAAGATACAATATGTTTTAAATCTTTTTTTATTTTTATTTTTATTTAACCTTTATTTAACCAGGTAGTACTCATTGAGATTAAGAATCTCTTTTGCAAGAGAGACCTGGCCAAGACAGCAGCATTTAAACATACATTAAAGTTTCAGACGCCACAACATAAAACAAATGCAAAATAAATACATAGCATAATATCATACAAAACACATTAAAATCAAATGTTTGAAGCCAACGTTAAAGTGAAAATATTCAGAAACACAGACCGCTCCTGATTGACTCTGCTTCTAGGTCTTTCATTAATGTTTTAAATTCATCAAAAGTAATCAGGTTTCCCAGTTTCAACTTAGCTTTCAGTGTATTCCAGGAAAAGGGAGCGGAATAGCTAAAGGCCATCTCACCTAGTTCTGTGCGGACCTTAGGTACAGATAATAAGTACAGGTCAGGCGAGCGTAGGCTATAGCTGCCAGTGTTGCGCGATATGAGAGTGCAGCCAGTCACAAACCTCAGTGCACTATGATAGAGAGTATCTAACATTCGTAAACACTGGGCAGATGCATTCATTTAAAGCAGATCCCCATAATCTAGCAAAGGTAGAAATGTAGAAGTAACCAATCTCTTCCTAACTTCAATAGAAAAACAGGCCTTGTTCTGATAATAAAATCCTCGTTTTAATTTTAGATTCTTCACAAGTGTTTCAACGGGAGGTTTAAAAGAGAGCTGGCTGTCAATTAAAATACCCAAATATTTCTACATTTGAACTTGTTCAATCTTCTTCAAACAATCTGCAGTATAAGTAGAATGTTTTTGGCATAATTGGGCAAAAATTCCTTAATAACCTTTCAGCAATTCAAGTGTTCTGAGAGATACTTCTGCACCTCCTCATGGCTCTGTTTTCAGGCTTCAAAAAAATCTAGGCCGTGATGGGAGACTTTGGCCAATCACAGGTCATTTCAGAGAGAAAGCGTTCCTATTGAGCGTTCCTATTGGCTGTGCTCACAGACTCTCATTTTACAGCTAAACAGTACACCACAAGATGTTTCTAAAAAACATTTGAGGCGAGAAATAGGCAGTAACAGAATATTGATTCATATTTGATCAGCGCTGTCTAGTTCGACCGTTTGATCGGAGTTTGCGAGTGATTGACAGCTGCTCAGAGACGGCAGACTCCAGAGGCCTGTACTAGTACGAAGCGAGTTCAACATACCCGGGGTAGTTTCTTGTTGTCTGGCTTAACTAACCCTAACAAACAAGATCTCGCTGAGCGGTCCTATACGACGCTGGTTATCAACTCAGTAAATCAACCCAGGGTTTCTCAGTCTGAATATGAGCGTGTTCACATGAAAGGGCGGCACATTTTACAAACCAAATGCAGACTATATTATCAGACAAATACGAAAGAATTTAAACACACAATCCAGACTAAAAGTAACACAGTAAAAGCTGCCAAATGCCGGAAGGACAGCTGGCAAAAGAACAAAGAGAGAGATGTGCTACGAGCAGATCAGCTGTTTGGCGATCATCAGAGCAGAAAAGAAATTAGTGGTAACGTTGTCTCGTGTTATTACATGTACAGCGTCTCTCTCTCTCTCACACACACACACACACACACACACACACACACACACTGACTGGGCCGTTCAGGCCCGGGGACAGGTGTAACGGGCACTGCAGCATTTTTCTAGCCAAAAAACAAACACTAGTTCTTTTCATTTTGAATTACTGGTATGTTTTATAGTTGTGATGTTGCTTGAGGAAGAGTACAGGGCATTTTTTGACAGATACACACAGAGACAGACCTGCTAAATGTCAGGTTTAGTCGCACTCGACAGATTTTTGGTCGCATATGCAAAACCGTGGTACCGTCTGACTTCCGTTTCTCCTTATGTAGTGTTATTATGGTAAGGATGGCGAACTGCGTTACCACGATTTTGCACTCGGTGGCTCACGTTACAGCACTCTTGGAAAGGGAGGATTGAGCGGAGGGGTAATCAGTTGGTTGCAATTTGCAACCACACCACTAGATGCTGCCTAATCCTACGCACTGTACTTTTAATCCCACATACACTATCCTGCTGCCGGAAAGCACCAAATGTGTGTTCATCCACTGCTGAAAATAGACCCCTACAAATGCACCGTTTACTGCTGCTTAAAGCAGGGTTGACGATGTTCTCCAGTATACACTATTTGCTATATTGATTGAAATGGTCTTTACACCCCGACAGCGATCCATTACTTATGAGCTCTGAAAAAGGACTGGAAAAAAGCCGTAGCTGCTGTAATCCTGTAGAAACGTCTACCAATCACTGCGTTGCCTTGGGTTTAGACGGAGCTCCTGAGGCGAAGCTACTTTCAAATTATGCTAGCTTTCCAACATCGTCAACCCGATCTTTAAGTAGCGTTTGCTAAAAACAACAGTGCCCAGGACTGTTTTAGTGTTTACATAACAGTGTATATTTGTGACGTGTTTTTAAAGATCTATTATGCAGTAGGAATGAATGGGCTTGGGGCTGAGTGGGTTGGAAAATTGTTGGTTTTGGTATTGTCATGGGATTTGTTTACAATAACAAAATATAGTATATCGCCAGCCTTAGCTTTTATAACAGATATAAGGTGGCCCCAAATGTACGCTGATATGTCGATCCATAATTACTTCTAATGATTATCTCTTTCAGTTTTTTTCTCCTGCATCTCCAATCTAACTTCGATCCGTTGGCACACTTTTAATTCCCTTCTTCTCCACAGAGTCGAGTCATTCAGGCAACTACCCCTGCAGCGTCTGTGACGTCCAGCTGCCCTCCAAATTCAAGCTCCAGGACCACATGAATCTGCACACCGGAGCGCGCCCGTACTGCTGTGCCGAATGCGGGAAGCGCTTCTGCCAGATTTACAACTACCGCGTCCACCTGCGCACGCACGCCACCAAGACCAAAGTGGATCGCCTCCAGTGCCGCATATGTCTGAAGAGCTTTGCATCGCAGGACGATCTGAAAGTCCACCTGTCGAGAACTCATTTTGAGAATGAGTTTTACGAGTGTGACCTGTGCAAACGTGTTTTCACTTGCCTGAAGGTGTGTGAATTTCACGTGCAGTCGCACAAATGTAAGGTGGATCTCGTATGCGATAAATGTGGCCGCAATTTCTCCTCTCCGAAATATCTCGCGCGCCACCGGAAGACGACGTGCCATCGCAATTTTAAATGCACAGACTGCCCGATGACCTTCACTAAGAAGAACGCCCTCCTGAGGCACAGCTTCTCCCATCTCGGTTTGTTGCCTTACACCTGCATACGATGCCGCTGCCACTTCCGCCTGGCGAGGCTGTACCGCAAGCACAAGTGTGAACCCGAGCGCCTTCACTGCGTGGCGTGTCTGAGAGAGTTTCTCAGCCAGGAGGACTTCAAGCAGCACAAAAAGGACACCGGCTGCTGGGGCAACCAAGAGCCCAAAGGGGACGAGATCAGGTGTTTGGAGTGTGGGCAGAGATTTGACACGTCTGATGAGCTGAAGAAACATGCCGGCGCTCACCAGAGGGTGCTGAAGTGTGCCGAGTGTGGGAAGGGTTTCCGGTCGGCCTTGCTGTTAATGTCCCACATGGGCGGTCACGCCGGCAACTCGCCCTGCCTTTGTCAAAGCTGCGGAGTGGGCTTCCCCCACCAGCAGAACTATGACAGCCACCTCAAGACCTGTGGAAAGACACCCCAGCCTGCGGTAAGTGTGGGGGCATTACAGTATAAGTTTAAAAGGAATATTTTTGTCTGTCTATAAAGAAACAAACATTTACATTACGCCATTTTCTTAAAGAGTAACTGAAATGCAGTATTTCACTGATTGAAAGCTTCAAATCCGTTTTACCTCTGACCACACCCAGCATCACTGAAGAGTGCTTTACACCCAACAGTGTGTGTCACTGTGACCTGCAGTACACTTTTACAATCACTGCAGCAAGGTGACGAGTTAAACTACTAGAAGTCGGCAAAAACAAGATTTTCAAAGGGTGTTAGGTTAATCTTTAAAGTATTACATTTTAAATTCATACCCTACCCTACATGCAGCTGTTGGTTTCCGTTCAGCATGATACAAATCAAATTTTGAATTATTCAAATTTATATGAAAATGAAATTGCTGAGATATGAGATTTAAGGTCATCCTTAAAGGGATAGTTCGGGTGTTTTGAAGTGGGGTTTTATGAGTACTTGTTCATAGTCAGTGTATTACCTACAGTAGATGACGGTCGGCACGCCCCCAGTTACGAAAAAACAGACAGGAGTACCGACACCGGAGCAAAGCAATACAGCGCTGTGGCTAAAATACGTTTTTCTGCCGTCCTCGTCCACAGCACTGTATTGCTTTGCTCCGGTGTTGGTCACCTACTTTAAGTAATACACCTACTATGGATAAGTACCTCATAAAACCCCACTTCAAAAAACACCCAAACTATCCTTTGAAGTTGTGGTTTTATCACAAAAGACTCCCAATTACCCCATTAAAAGTGCTGGAGCAAATATTTCAAAAGTTTTAACTGCTGGACACAAGATGTCACTTACTTCACCGATGAGTCAACCATTGGCCTCCGAAAATGTTGTGATGTCACAAGATCCTGCTTGCATGTACTCGCCTCAAACTGAAACACGGCGGAGAAGGTGAGCACAGAGAAACTTTCCCCTCAAAAACAGCCTTCTAATGTCAAACTCTGCATATGCATCACTCTGCAAACACCCAAGTTAAGTAACACTATGCAAAACATGTTTGAGTGGAAGGGGACTTTAAATTCCTTAAACCACCAATAACAAAGAGATTACAAGCCAGTTCCTGCTGGTAAATGTGATGTTAGAAGAATAACTGTGATTGAAATCTAACCTCAAGCAAGTTATAGGTCTCTCCAGCTTGATTATACTGGCATGTCACACTTGTGTTTAGTATAATTTCATTGAGTGACTGGGATGTTTTTGTTTCGTTTCTCATTTTAGAGTGCTCCCAAGAAACGCCCGGCCTCGAAGAGCTCCTCGTCTGAGACAAAAAAGGTCAATGCAAAACCAGACTCATCGAATGCAACAAACACAGCCGCCACACCGGCTGCTGTTTCAAACAACCCGGCTGCAGTTTCAAACAGCCCCGCTGCACCAGTGAAGGATTCTCGTAGTCCAGGACTTGTGACGGAGGCGGTGTCTTCTGGCTCTGGTCCATCCGATGGATTATGGAAGCTAACCCTCAACAGACAGCCGCCTCCAGGTGTTAAACTTGTTGTGTTTCTTCCTGTCTGTGCAACGCAAGCAGACGGCCTGACACTCCCATCTGAAATCTCTCCGACACTACCAGTTCCACTTACTCAGGGCCCGCCTCAGGAGGCTTTCCCGCCTGTAAATGCCGTTCTCGGAGCGCAGCTAAACGCCCCCCTGAATTTGGTAACTGGGATCAAACGGGATCCACAGTGGGAAGCACCTCTGGATTTGTCTAAGAAGTGTGACTTGTCTAAGTTCGTTCTGAACAACATTCCTCTTCTTCCCGTTAAAAGGCAGCTGGGAGAATTTAAAATCTCAGGAGAACAAAAGAAGAAAACAAATCCAGGAGAGACGGATACACGCACTGAAGTGAAGCAGTTTAAAGTGGATGCCATGGATTTCTCCAGTTTTAAAGTTAATACAACATCCACTGGACTGATAATAGACATTAAGAAAGAGCCTCAGTCTCCTGGTCCTGACTGTGATCTGTGGTCATCCAGATCTTGCCAGCTGACAGAGAAAGAAATTAAGATGGAGGTTGACACTTCCCGCCCTGCTGATGTCGAGAAATAAACATTTTCATTGAGGGCAAAATAAAAAAGAATATAATTCCATCACTGGTCACATTCCCGACTGGAGGACGTGTCTAAATCCTGCAAAGGACACACCTACTGCTGTACCCGTAGCCATGTAAACATGGAGGTGTTATTCTACAGCCAGAACGATATGCTATCCAATATTGTATATATTTCTGTCTAATCAGTATATCTACCATCATACCCTTGTATGACAAAGCAGAATTTTTCTACTTTTTCCACTGTTATGAATCGACGAAATCTCGTGTATTTCTTTGTTTTTTGTTTCTTCTGTAATTTAAACGAAACATTCCCAGCTCGTGCTCATCGTGGCATTTCTTTTATTTTGGGTAAAGCTTGTGGCTTGGGCCACTGGAGCAACAAGGGTACTGTAAATGTCATGAAGCCTATGCAATATCATGCAGGATTTCTCAAAGAATTAAAATGTTTTCCTGATTTTCTACCTATTATTTACTTGTTTTTGTGTGGAGAAATTGAATCCTTAGGATTATTAATGTGTATTAAGTCAAATGAAAACACTGGATTTCTTAGTATTTGGCTGGAAACTTGAAATGATGTGCATTTTTGTGTGAAGGCACTTGACCTTTAGTCTTATGTTGAATATTTAATGAATGCAAATAAGGGTACTGATCAATAATATGAAATTAAGTCACCTTGTTATTTACATGTGCTGAATCTTTACAGTCTGCAGGTATCTTTTGATGTTTTTTAAAAGGCAAATAAACCGTTGTACTTGATGCGAAATCAATTAATATCTTGTTTACTTCGGTTTTTTGTTCTTAATCCAAAAGATTGCCATGTGTCTCTCCTTAAACAGGGAAATCCTCGAAACACAGCCAACACATCCACAGTCAGGTAAGTATTTCTCTGGAAACTACAGTTCACTGATGACTTCAATCCTTTTTTTCCCGTCAAGATAGATAGGGATAATTAGATTCGACAATTAAAGAAATTGACTCTCTCCTTTTAAAATGTCTAATATCTAGCTTTCACTGAGTTATAGCCCATCATATTTAGCAGATTATTGTCATTACACAGACAGCTCTATATATGGAGATTTACTGTGTAGTACGCTTGCATTTCATTAGTGAGTCTAGTTATTGTGATAATGGTCCAACTGTGATGATTACATAACTTCCCTTTTAAACTTCAAATATCACTCCACAGTCACTGATACACTTGTTTTGGGTTTGTTCTCACACAACAAACTTTTTACAAGATTTATTATTGATTATAATTTTAGCAATTTATCTCTGTCACCATAATATGCTGTTGGATTCCATAGTTTTCGCAAATTTAAAAAAAGTTTTTTTTTTTTTAATTTACCTGGCAGCCTAAATGTAATTGTTTTCTGGATCATTCGTTTCATCTTATAATATTTTGTATTGTTGTAAATCAACAGATTTATAACAATTTATCTGGTCGTTTTTTTTTCATTTTCTCCATTTATTATTCTTAAACTTAACTTAAAACCTTTTTTCCATTATTATTTTTCCCATGATTATTCGAACGATTATATACCATCCTTTTTTACATGTTTATTTAATGTTTCTTTTCATGTCTCGTTTACATGTATTTTTATGTTTTTCAAGTGAATATTACATTTTTTAATTGGAAAACTTAATATGCTGTTGGATTCCAAAGTTTTCGCAAATTTAAAAAACTTTATTTTTTTTTTACCTTGCAGCCTAAATGTAATGTTTTCTGGATCATTCGTTTCATCTTATATTTTTTATTATTGTTGTAAATCAACATATTTATAACAATTTATCAATTTATTTCTCCATTATTATTCTTATTACATGTTTATTTAATGTTTCTTTCCATGTCTCGTTTTTCATGTGTTTTTATGTTTTTAAGTGAATATTACATTTTTTTAAGTGGAAAAAAAATCTCGTGTCACGTGATTAAAGGACCCGGAAGCATAATGTTTGCCAGACAGACGGCTGGCTAGCTAGCTGGGTGTTTTAACCTTTAACATGGTTTTAACGAGAGCAGGTTACAGTAGAGATGAAACGTTCATAATGTAATAAATAAAGTGCATTTTATTGTTGCGTTTGCATTGTGTTGAACCCCAGAGAAATGAAGTGAAACACTGAAATAGTGTATTTTGAAGCTAAGCCGTCGATCCGACCACACTGGTTTGTTTATGGACAAAGAGAAGAGCAGCGACACTGTGAGTACAACACCACCTTATTTACACCTGTCGGTTTATAGAGGAACCAATGCTTGCAGGTAAGCACACAGTAACCTGGACTTTATGCCTTCAGACTGAAACTCTGCCTTGTACTTCTCACAGAGAGCTCAGTGCTCCTGGATGGAGATGCATCAATTCATTGGTGACCTCCTCACATCTGGAAACGCCTCGAAGGATCAGCCAGATGTGCTGATGAACGCAGCATGGGGCGTGGCTGCTGCTGCTGCTGGTGGTGGTGGTGTTGTTGTTGGTGGTGGTGGTGATGCTCAGCGGTTCAAAGCTGCTTCACTTGAACCTCCACAACAACAACCTCCTCGACCTGCCAGGGACAAGTCCGAGGTTGGACAGATCCAGCCTGGGGCCCCACAGAGGAAGGGAGAGACCAGAGCTCGGAGAGAAGGTTAGACAGCCCCAAAAATAAAGATTGATTTAATAATCTTCATGTGTAATTTTCATTGTAATTCATATTTTTCTTTTTCTATATAGATGTGCATAATGCCTGCACCTGCCCTGGCTGCCCTTACTCCACTTCTTCCTTTGAGACTTTAAAAGCCAGACAATCTTTGTCCTCGTCCCAGCGCTCGGATGCAGCGTGCCAGCCCAAAGACCTCAGCAGTGCTGCTCCGGTGAGCCTCAGCATGTGCTTACCGGACACCCCCGAACCGAGCAGCACCACCTCTGAGCTGGAGACCAGGGCGTCCGGCAGACCGCAGAGGGAGGATGCAGACAGAGGGACTCAGAGCTCAGACCACGCTCCTCCTCCAAGAGCGTCCTCCGGCTCCGTGTCCCACCTCTCTGTGTTTCCTTGCTTGTGTTGCCACCGCAGTCTGCAAACCTGCAGCCAGATACTGAGCCACCAGCAAGGCACGGACTCCCCGTTTTCTCACAGCCATCATCCTTTCCATCACCACCATTGTCCTATGACCTCTTGTTTACCCTGCCCTCAGCTCGCCCGCTCTCATGCTCCACAGCTCTCGGGCCCTTTCCCCTGCATGCCTTGCCAGCACTCCTTTCCTACCTGTACTCAGGTCTGCCACCACCAGCACAGACAAACACAACAACAACAAGAGGAAAGAGGCAGGCCGGCTACGACCATGCTGTCGCTACATCCCTGCATGCACTGCTCTGCCTCTTTTTCCAGACCGTCCCAGTTGCTGCAGCACCAGCGCTCCGAGCACGCCCTCAAACCGTCCGGCTTCCTCTGCACAGAGTGCGGCAGGGCCTTCAACTCGCACAGCAACCTCCGCATCCACCTCAACGTGCACACCGGCGCCCGGCCCTACACCTGCTCCGACTGCGGGAAGAGTTTCAGCCAGTCGGGGGCTCTGAAGATCCACAGGCGGATTCACACCGGTGAAAGGCCGTATACCTGTGGATTTTGCGGCAGGGGGTTTCCCCACCTGGCGGGGGTCCGGGCCCATCAGAGGACCCACACGGGAGAGAAGCCCTACTGCTGTAGCCAGTGTGGGAAATGTTTCACCCAGTCAGGAGCTCTTAAGATCCACATGCGCATCCACACAGGAGAGAGACCCTTCATCTGCAGTTTCTGCGGGAAAGGCTTCTCCAACCGTTCCGGGATCCGCTTCCACTACCGCACGGTCCACGGACTGGCCCCCGAACACGCCGGAGAAGCCGGAGCAGGCCGGGGTTATCCTCCCGGGCGTCCCAGGACTTTTCCCCCAGCCAGCGTTGGGCTAAATACACCAGATAGCAACTCACATACAGCTCCAAATTCGAGAGAGCCTCCTGCGTCGACCGCTGCTCATCCTGGTAATGAGAGCAAATTTCAGTCGGAGGGAGCGAACCCGGGTGGCAGCAGAGAGGGGCTCCTCTATGCATGTGAAGACTGTGGCCTGCGCTTTAAGGATGCTCCGTCCAGAAACAGACACCAGACAGTGATGCACTACTCCTCTGAGGAGAGAGAGGCGGAGGGGCAGAGGAAAGAGTTAAGCACAAACGAGACGGGAGTGAATTAATATCGTTGGAAGGGCTGTCGACCAAAGAAGTTGTTCGTCGACTAACACTCATAAGATTTTAGCAACTAATCGATCAGATTTAATCGACGAATCTGTAAAACTGAGTTTCTCCACTAAGAATCATACAAAAACACCAATTTAAATCTTGAGTTAACAGAGATGCGCTCATACGTTTCTTGGAAATAAGTCATACAGCATGAAAAAAGCATAAAAAAACGACTAATTGAAGAAATCTTAGTCGACTAAGACCAAAATGACTGATTAGTCGATTAATTGACTAAGAGGGGGCAGCCCCAGTTGTTGGTGCATTACAACAGGCTGAACATAAACAACATCGAAACACCAGAATAAACAGTGTTTAAAAACAAGTGTTGAAATTATGTGTGCAATATATTCTGTATGTAAGTATAGCTCTTTTCAATTTGAAAAATCTTTGATATAGCACTACTTCTAGCTCAATCGTGTCCGTTTTCACAACAGGTTTTTAGATTTACGATTTGATTGAAAAATGTCAACCGATAAGCGATGTATCCGGCTGCCTGTCTGTGCAGATTCATCACGGCTACAGGCTTCGAGTCTATTTTAAAATAACCTTTAACACCTGCTTCAATCACACACCAGGCAAACTTGTTAAGTATTTCTCTTAATACAGTTGTTTTATTGTGCCTTATTCAGACGTGGAAGAGGTTAGCGAATTCATCGCTAAATGTGACACCACAGAGCTTGTAAAAAGCATTTCTAGAAAATTGACATTTTGGAAGGTCTTTAAGTATCTGGCTGTCACCTGACCCTTATTATATAAAATGCCTTGTAATAGGAAAAAGTATAATTTTCTATCTTCTTGTGTGAACAACAGCAATGTCATGTCAGTTTATTAAAATTAAGTTCTTTAGTAATTTGATCTGTTTAAGACCTGTATCTTCCATACAAAAATCTCCAATGGACTTTGCATGGCATAGAAAATTAAGTAAAAGTAGGGAGTACAGTAAGTAACGTTAAGTTGCTGTACAGTGGCAAAAGCCTAACACATATCAAGGCCACGTACTGGAGTAGTTTTTTTTATGTTACGGTTTTGTGTCTTGCTCAAGGACACTGCAGTCGGTTGAATCACCGCGGCTCAGAGTCCTCCACCACCTTGCCTGTTGTGCCTTTCTGTGTTATACTACAATCCAAGCATTTATTTAATAACCAATGTTTGTTTGTTTGTTACTATGTATGTTATAAATGGATGACAATTATCTGAGGAGTGAAGAACCAGCAGACAAATAATTACACAATCCATCAGTGTTTAAAGCTCAACAGAGCCACCTAGTGGTTAAACATAATCATAACCACTTTGTTACCATTTAGAGTGCTTCTTCAATGTATTTTTTTTTTTTTTTTTTACAAAACATGTTGAAATTAAACATTGTGAGGACAAGTAACATATTCAATCCACTTTGTTTTTGCATTAACTTGTTAAATACTCTGCATACATCACTGTATGTGTTTTTCTGAAAGTGCAGCTTGTGATTAAACATTTCAATAAACGGTATCTCTGAGACGCGACTGAACCTTTGCATTTTGTTTGTGCATCACAGGATACTTCTGCTGTACAACTACATAACTTCCTGTGAAGGAAATACTCGTGTGCATATGGCTCTCAGATCATTGTGCGTGCTCTGAGTCGTGTGCCCTCGTATGTATGCGTCGGGGTCCAAAGTGACTTCTCAACTTGAGGTACATCACTCACTGGATGTTCAGCTCTGTCAGCGTTAGTACTGTCTGGACAACACTGTCCAGTCCTCTGGTCCCAACACACACACATCTTAGCTCAGGAGTCTTTTTTTATCTCCATGTCTGAGCTTGCTGTGTTCACAAAGGCTCCTCATACGTGTGCTTCTGTAGTAAAGAGTCACATGACTTGGGCTCGGCGTAGACCGTGCTGACCGGCCGCGGGCCGTTGGCGTGTAGCGCGGGAGTGCAGTAGCCGTTGGACAGCATTCTGTGTGAGGGGCAGTCATACTGAGTGCGGCTGGATGTTGTCCTGGTACTTAATGGTGCTGTTGTAGGAGGTCCATGTGTGTTGCCGTGATGGATCCCCGTCAGACACTCGGAGGGCAGCTCGCTGAACGGGGTGGCGTACTCGGGCTCCGGGGGAAGAGGCTCGGCGTACTCTGGCAGGTTGCCAGGAGTGTCATAATGGCCGAAGGCGAAGGGGGTGGTGTAGCCCTCATCTGAGGACGGTCTGAATGTTGACCCAACCTTCTGGCCAATAGCTGCAACAGCAGGCTCTGCATAGTCTGGGAGGAGAAACACATTGGAAAATACTGTGGTCAAATTCTGAACTCAAGGTTCACTTACTTAGCTATTCCCAAATGAACCTTGAGCTTGAAAGTTTTGCACAGTGTAGTAGGCCTTTTCAAGGTCAAGAAAGAACCTCTGCGCACATTTCAAACAGACACTTCAGAAAAGCTTAACCCGTTTTAGTTCTATATCTTCAAGACTCTTATCAGGATCAGCCAACATGGGACAGAAATATCAGGCATTTTATGAGCTTTAACACATATTGGTGCATCCCCACTTATATTTTAACCTTGAATGGTTATGGTTAGGATAGGTCGCCGGGCAGCGAGCGAGAGTTTTTGCAAGTTTTCGCAATTTGTGGGTTACCATCTAGACACGACCAAAACTCTTTTAGGATCAATTTGCATCTGCAGTTTGTGGGAAATGCTTCTCTTCTACTTAATAGCAGTCTCATAATAGGCCAATGGCTGAGCCCCTGCATGAGCTGCTTGGCCACCAACAATGTCTCCTCTAATCACAGGGACGGGGGCTGACAGCGTGGCACTCGGATCCCAGCAGAAGAGGCTGTGGTGTGGGAGGCCTAGACCTTAACTCCAGAGCCCACAGGGAGCCTCAGAGCCAGAGCTATTTTAATTAGACGGGCTTTAGTGAGGGCTTTGATTGTCTCAGCTTTGACCCTCTGTCCTGTTTATCACTGGACCTCTCACTGAAGGGCCCCCTCGCTGGGGGAGGGGATGGGGGAGGCGGAGAGGGGGACTAGTGGTGGTGGTGGCGGTGGTGGGGGGGTGTAGGCTGAGCGCTCTTTATCGAGCTCCAATTAAAGGGTCTCTTTCAGAGAGGCTCCGTGGACCAAAGAAAGGAATGTTTATACTGCGTCTGGGTGATGGGCTGAGCCGGGGGAAAGAATGGACAGCCCGCGGAGAGAGCTGTTTGCCTGTCAGGCCTGGCATGAGCTCCTCAAACTGACCGCTGAAGCCAGAGACTGTCAGAGCAGGAAAGACGGAGGAGGGAGGGCAGAGCTCACCACTTGAGATCACCAGTAAACTCTGAATGGGAGACGAAAAGACTAAGCTGATAATAACAGCAGTAACCCTGAGGCACAGCAGTTAAAAAAAGTCAAACATATTTCTATGAAGTCTCACCATTAAGAGGAGGGCTAGGTAGAGCATCATGGACATTTCGCTCCAGAGGGTAAGAGATGAGCTCTGATTGAGGGCAGGAGAGACTCTTTGCCTGGAAACTCTGGCAACCTACTTGACACACAGACACACACAGTCAGAGGCGCTTTAACAGAATAATACTGGAGAACGATAAAGAGCACTTGACTTACTTGGGGGTAAGGAGTACTTCATTTGTGACTCTTTTTTCCTATATGGAGAAGGAGATGAACACAAAGAATTAAAGTATTGTACGTATTAGATACAGTTTCTGAAGTGTGCTACTGTATGACCACTGGAGCGATTAGTCAGTCAGTCAGCCAGCAGATTAATTGTTGATTTATTTAAATGATTGATTCATCCTTTCAGGCTTTTTAAAGCAAAAATATTGAAAAAATACAATTATGCAATATGCATCTTTGCCAGTCACCAAAAGTACTTAGGCATGAATAAAATAATATCTTTTAATATATAGTGGCATTATTGTATGTGTTGTAAATCCATTTCTGTTAGTATGCAAAGTAAACTGTACTTGAACATACAGTTAATTAAATTATGAAAGGTTCAACTATATTAAAATACAGTACCTTCTCTTCCACCAGACTCCAGCCAACAAACAACTGCCGCACATTATCAGCCCCAGGACCACTCCCACCGCCACTATCACTGGCTGACTGGAGCCTACAGGAACATAAGTGTCTGAGTGAGTAAACACAACAGTTGTACAAGTGTGAGGAAGGAATGCAGTTTATGAGTGTGAGAGAAGAATAGATAACATTGTTTTCACTGATCTAACATGTATCGTAACGTCGACTGACCAAAAATCAACACTCAACACAAGAAGCAATGAGCTTGACTCAAATTAAACATGTCTCCAAGGTGTGTGTATGTATATATATAGAGGGGGATGGGGGGGGTGGGCGGGATATCTATCAGTCCAAACATGTTTGTGCAATGGATTGTCAGAGTTGTATTAACAAAATTCAGAAATTAGCTCTGTTTAAAACAATATCTCCAAGGTAAGTTTTAACTGTTTACTGAAGTAGGAAACAATAAAAAACACATATATAACTAGTTCAAAAACTTTGGCACATCTTTCTGTTAACTGACTCATCAAAATGCGACTCTGACATCATTTATATGTCTACAGGAGCGCTACATAACAAAACAAATATGCAGTTCCTTAATTTGAAAAATAACATTTTACATTCTTCAAAGTATATTCTTCTTATATTCTTTACATTATATTATAGACTGGCATTAATTCTCATTGTACACATGTGAAATTAGAAAGTGTACACACTCAGTCTTGTCTCCACTAACACCGGGCCCTCTGTGGGGGTGGGAGCGGGGCTGGTCTGGGGTGAACCCACGTTAACTTTGATGGAGGGATATTCTGTTGGATAAGTAGGACATCATGATATCAGGACACATGAGCTGCTAGATAGATCATGTAAACAGATTAAGTTCATTCTGAGTAAGTAGTGAGAATACCCACCAGCAGGTGAACGCGACCTTGGTGTGACCTTGGCAACAGGACAGCCCAGGACTTGCACCTGAGCTGAAGCTCGGCCATGCCAGCTCAGCGGCTGCAGCCGGACAAACCGAGCCACCACGGGAGGGAAAAAGCTGTTGAGGACCCTGAGGTGGCCATCGGTGTAGGCCTGAAACATCTGGGAACCATAGCAACCGAGTTACTCAATCACAGAGAAGAACACCAGGAAGTCAACAGCATAGACTCTGTTGGAGCCTCGATGAGAACCGTCACGTGAACATCAGTGAGTACACATACCTTTTTTTCCTTGCTGAGAGCACCTTTGTAAAGCTTCCAAGTTTTTCTGTCCTTGCTGAAAAAAAGACTGAAGGATTCTATGTAGTACTCGTTTGATCCCGTTGTTATTATTCCTGAAAAAAGAGCACGTATTTTTAGTTCAACATAATACAGTAAGACACTGTGGACTAGAGCTGTGTATTGGCAAGAATCTGGCAATACGATACGTATACAGGGGTTACGATTCAAAACATTGCGATACTGTAAGCGAGATGATATATTGAGAATTTATAAATCTAATTTTAGGAAAACTGTCAGTGTATAAAGAACCCAACGCCATATAAATAAATAAAATCTGAGTAAATTGAAAGTATGCAATCATAACAGTGGGATCTGCATTTTGCATTTATCACAGTCCCTGAATCATCCAACATCACAGCACTACTTTCTGTGCAATCTGAGCCATCGTCTGCCACGAATCTTTGCACGTAAACTATTAACTAAAAATCTAGTGTTTTTTTGAGAATCAATACAGTATCAGAAAACATAACATCGCGATACTCAAGTGTATCGGTATTTTCTTACACCCCTACTGTGAACATCAAAAAACAAACTGATAAGACTTTGTTGAAATTTGGTAATACAATTTTAAAGTTAAACATTTAAAGGATAAGTCTGACGATATAGATTTCTCCTTGTCAATAAATCCCATGAAAAGACCAAATGTGTCAGCCCACCTCTCAATACTTTTTGACTTCCCTACCCGGTCTATTCCCTAAACTCATTGATTCATACTGAAGATCTTAATCTTTAAAAACAGGTCCCTAATATAAAGTTTATTAAACGTTATTCAAACAGCAGTGAAGAGTGCATTTGTTGGGGACTATTTTCAGAGGTGGATTGATACACATTTGGTGTGCTCACTGGCAGGATGGTGTATGTGGGATTAATGAATTACTGTGGCCATGTTCATCTTCATTATGGAAACAGGTCAACCAGTGCAACAGTGTGACTCATTGATGTGTTTTAATAGTTTTTGGACAACAATGGAGGTCAATGGCACAGAGGAATGACCTACTGTAGATCTGGCTTTAGATACACACACAATACTTTTCAGTGGGATAAATTCATTGTTGGTTTTGGTCTTATCGGGGAATTTGTTGACAATAAAAAACAATATAGAATATCATCAGTCTTACCCTTTAAACAGCTTCATTAAAGCATATTAAATGTTTTTAAATAAGCATACTTTACATGCTAAATTTGAAGATTTTTACCTGTGATAGTGCTTCTATCACTCAGCCCCAGCTCCACCCACGGGTTCAGATCATTACCGTCTGCCGCCCAGGGTAGGAACTCATGGCTGGGATCCATGTTTCTGGGGGACCAGAACATTGCGTACTCTTGGCTGTTTTTATCCCAGAAAGACGAGGCATTTAAACCAGAAACACTCAGGATGTTGTTGCATTCTGTTCAGGAACCAGAGGACAAGATGGACCAATGAAAGTAGTTCATTATGTAACCCAGAGTGTTTTTATATACAGCAACATGAGCCACTTGACTACAAAGCATGTATACTTTACTGCAGAGCATTTGTTTTTTTGCCGACTAGCGGTCACTGTGATCAAAAAGTTCATTTTGTATACCATAGTGAAAGAAAAAGAAGCTCATGGATGTCAGGGAGGTGGTAAAATCACTTTTATAAAATTCAAAAATAGGACCGCATGTCTTGAAAATGGACAGCAGGAATGTAAACAATGTCTTGCTGGTAGTGAATGGGTTAAAACATGTAGAAACACATGTAGTGATAAATGCCATGTCATGGCTCATACCTTGGCTGAAGAGCAGCTTCTTTTCAGATAATGATCCCCTGTCAAAAGAGGACAGTTGAAAAGGTCAGTGCATCTACATCAAATCAAACTTGGAGCTCAACATCCACTATGACATTAACGTGATCTCTCATTTTGAGTACGACAACAGCAGACACACATTTTTGAAAGGATTCCATTGGCAAAGGTGGATTCATAAAGTGTGAGACTTCTCCCACGGTTCACAGTGACGCGACCTCCCAGACTATCAGACGCAGCTCCGGCGTGGACTGCAGACTTGCACAGGACTGAGGTCTAAAACAGAGGGGGACACATGGAGCACGTTCAGACATGAAGTCGGAAAAGAGGGCCTAATACAACTTGGCCAAATGAAATGTGGCTTACTTACATCTCTGTAACCCAGTTCAGAGCTTCCCCAAACATCCCCTGTGACGTTCTTACATCCAGCGGGGCAGTACACACTGAGAAACAGCAGAACAACCCGTGAGAAACACTCACTGTGCTACGAAAACAGAGTCTATTATGGGAAATGTAGAGGTCAACCACTTACTTCAAACGCTGCGAGCTAGAATGAGATCCTCGTTGTAAACAAGAAATGAGATCTGTAACAGCAAAACAGACAGACATGCATTCAAATCAACACTCATGAGAACTAATTCAAACTTAAATATGTATTGGTGGACTTGAATAGTATGGTGTGGGACCCAGTAGCTCAGGGCTTACATAATACGCCCCGCCATTCAGTCAACCACACACAAACAGACTCTGTGCGAGACGGTCTAGCATGCCCTACGCGTGCTATATTAGGGGATGAGCGGTCATGGCTGTTGATGTGACTAAGGCCTTTGTTTCTGTGACTTTGTCACAGTTCACGAGTACAGTGAACGGCCCTCGTGTGATCACAATTAACAGACAGTGGTTTGTGTGTCTGAACACGAGCTTAGCTCCAGACAGACACTGACGGATTTCATAAACAACTCAAGTAAAAAACAGGAAACTATGATACACGCTGTACAGTACGGGTGACTTCATCCAGAGAAAAGGAAATTATCTCTAAGTATAGACTAGCATTCAGACCAAACAAGTCCACATGGTTATTAAAATGATACACAGGAAGAACCGTAACCATTGTACCGTTTTGTAATTGAATCTGTACGATCCAGAAACATGTATGTGTGCAAATCTGCTGCTGCATTGGTAGAAAGAGTTAAAAATATGCTGCTAAATCAGCTGCCTCTGGGTTGTAACAAACACAGGGGATGGTAGTGGGCTTGCAGTGGTTAACGTGCGGATGAAGAGGAGGGGGAGGAAAAAAAAAAAAAGAAGGAATCCAGCCACTCCAAGCGACAGACTGAAGCCTGAGGCCTCGCTCCATTCAGCCCGAGAGAGAAGGAGTCCTGCTTTCTGAGCAAACACGCCAGAGCAAAGATAGCGATGGAGGACGAATGCCAATAAGAAGTGACTCATGGACTCGCAACCGCAAGTCAACACACAATACACAAGGGCAAATATTCACACAGACGTGTTAAAATTACACCAGTGTAAACTTGTAAATGAGCAAATTTGAAAAAGTCAATTCAAACATATAAATCAGGCATTTGTAAAGCTGAGCTACGTGCTCTACATGCTCAGCCTCTTAGTAATAACTGAACAACATTCATTTACTTATGAATATATACTTATAGAACCATGTAAGTTCACTTCACAAATAGCAATCAACCAGTCACAGATGCCATACCTGGATACTGGTCAGTGGCGTAGGACAGTAGAAACCCTCGTCCAGAGCGGTGCGGGCCTGACCTGAAGGTTATCGTCACTTCATTGCTTTTAAGCGTCACATTCTTCTGTGATGTATCGAGCTTCCCGCACACTGGACCTATAGACACGCAAATCAACACAAATACATGTTGTTTCCCGATACCATAATGTATACAGATGCCTGCACAAACAGCTAATTACATTCTTGAATAGTGAAATACTGTCAGTCCCTTTTGCTGCGACTAACGATTATTTTCATTGTTGATTATTTTCTCGATTAATCAATTACTTGCTTGGTCTATAAAATGGTGAAAAATGTCGATCAGTGTTTCCCAAAGCCCAAGATGACGTGCTCAAATGTCTTGTTTTGTCCACAACTCCAAAATATTCAGTTTACTGTCATAGAGGAGTAAAGAAACCAGAAAATATTCACATTTAAGAAGCTGGAATCAGAGACTTCTGATTTGTTTTTTTCTTAAAAAATTACACAAACCCATTAATCAAAATAGTTGCTGATTAATTTAATAGTTGACTACTAATCGATTCATTGTTGGAGCTCTAGTCATTTTGTCAGCATATAGCAACAGATGTAGATGATTTAAGTCAGTCTAACTCCACTAGTGGATTCCCGTCATGTTTGTATCCCATGCCGACAACTGTATAGTCGAGAGCAGAGTCATGTAGACTGCGTGTAAGAACACCTCCCTAGCAGAGAAAACTACATATACATAAATCATGAGCCAGGTTCTGAGGAATCCCATAATAATAATAAACACAAAAGGCAGCCTAACAGAATATTTCTATCTCCTGAATCTCCCAGCCCTCGTTTTGGTCTCGTGTCAAAATTGGATGCCCTCCAGACACGATTTGATACACCTGGTTGGAGAACGTGCATGTGTCTGTTGCGAAATTGGGTTTGCCTCTTCTGTCAATGTGTCAAAGGAATGGCATGTCCTCGTGTGTGTATTCCACAATCACGGCCGGGAGAGCGTAAGTAATGACATGGGGCATTAAAAGTCTATCAGCAGGTATTTCAGAATCGACAGGAGAGCACTTCTGTTGTGTCTAAGACACAGTGATTAGACGTCAACCTGAGATGCTTTTAAAAACACACACACACTGTATTCCATCAGCGGTGAACAAGCTTACCCAGACTGGGTTCTCCGCTCTCGTCTGTGATCACGAGAGAGCCATTCCTGCAGCCGGGACTGCTCTCAACGTCGAAATCCCCAAACAGCAGTCGCAGCGTTCGCCCCTCTGGCACTCGAAGTCTCCACGTACACCAGGTGTTACTGGGGTAGGTGCCTGGGTAGTTCTGCGAGGCCAACGTGCCGGACTCTGTGCCCAGCAGGGAATGTCCACAGCCATTACCTGAAATAATACAAGGCACTATAAGGAGGCTGTGACGGGAGAAAAGACGGCAGTTCACAAGGTAGATCCAACATTTAGGGACAGTTTCATTCCAAAATTAGACTCTCATTTCAGATACTTCACTTCCTGCCCTTGTGGGATTGTCTGACCCCGCCCTGATTTTTTTCACCTGTCCCTCAATATCACCCTCCTCTCATTGTGGATTTAGTCTGTGTCAGTTTGTCTTTTCTGTTCTAGTGAGTGGTCCAGTCTTTTTGTTCATAGTTGGTGTTTTTCAGACCAATCTTTTATTTAGATCTTGCCTATAGCGTGTTTTTTGGATACCTTTGCCTTTTTCTGGTCTGACGTCCCGTGTACCAAACTCTTAGTGTAAAGTAATGACTTTGCATTCTACTATGATGGAAATTGTGGTATTAAAGTTTTACATAATCTTTATGAAATGTAATCTTACAGTTTTGCAATATTTAACAAACATGTTGTAAGCATTTATAGCTGCAGAGCATGAGAAAGGACTCAGTCTTATCAGTTCACCTGAGCGTTTCCCTTTTGGTTAGATCCCCTGCGGTGGAGGACGTTGACCCCTGGCACGGAGAGGTGTTTGATTGATTGTCTGTAGTATTTTATATGAGGCTGTAAGTAACTCATTCACGAGGAGTGACACCATGTGTGCACGCATTAAAGGTCCATAATTGATAGACAATTATTGTGTTTTGTGCGTTCTGTTGCCTCTCTTGCTCATCACTCTAGACGACAACTGAATTTAAGTTGCCATGACACTACCAGCTGTGTTTAGTCTAGCATTTGAGTACATTTTCTGGTTGTACCAACGGTGACAAATAGTCATTCTTCATGTTTCGTGTCAATACCTTTTATCACAAAAAAGGTTCTTAGAGGATTGAACCATTTTCAGTTTTCAACAGTAGCAAAAGGTCAAAGTTATTAGTGTATTAAAGTTAAATCAATAATGTAACAGACAAAACTTCTCTTCTTACAGTGTACGAGGGCTGCAAATAGCTATTTTCATTATGGAGTAATCTTTTTTCTCAATCATTTTGGTTATTCACAAAATGTCAGAAAATAGTGAAAAATGGCATAATTTTCAGGAGCCCAGGCTGGCATATTACCATTACTTGTTTTGTCCGACAAACAATTCAAAACCAAAAGGTCTTCTGTTGAATATTATAGAAGACTAAAGAAACAAGCAAATATTCACATCTGACAAGCTGGAAGTAATGAATTATTGGCATATTTCTCATTCTTATTAGCATGACTTAAAAATAACTAAGTTAATATCAAAAGCCTATTAATCATCTGTTGACTGACTAATTGATTACTTCAGGTGTACAGTGTAATGTCAGTCCAGTTTACAGGTACTGACTAAAAAGAAATATTCATTTCTCACACAGTTGATGGATATCAAAGTATTTAAAACACCTGTGCCAGGCAAAGAGTTATTTGCGGAGTATGGCCAAGCTTAAATAAAGTCAAAATCACACAACCACAGACAGTTCTGTCATTAATTCTCTTAACTAAAGATTATTAAGGGCTTTGTTAATGCACCGTTTTGGAACAGATGAGTAATAAGTCTCTTCTGAACATGCACAGCAGACCAGGGCATGTTTATACTCTTCCGATCATAACAGAGAGGTGACACAACTGTCTGACAGGGAAATACTCCGCTCCACACACTAATACACCCTGAACACTATTGCAAAAGATACTCTTCTGAGATTAAATACAAACTGTGTATTTTTTTGTAAATAAAGATATGCTGTTCTTGAGATAAAAGGCAAGGAAATTGATCAACAGGGAACACTGTTTTGCTTGAATGTTGATTCATTACATCCTCTGACCTGCGGTCGCTGTGACTAACACTTTAACGGGAACGGAAAACACTAATATTTAGACCCTCTCCCGTCCCAGAAAAAAGGTCAATTCCCACAGTGGTCATACAGGAGATAAGTGCTGTGGGGGCGGCAGGCTCAAAACCTACCCGCAAAATGTCAAGCAATGACGTGTTCCAAGAATGGTCAAAACTTGAAAAAGGCACCAGGGTCCATCTAAGCCTACGCATCACCCCCTGTCCTTGTCTTCCTTATAAGGCTGGTGGAAGTTTGTTGAGGGGAAACAGGAGAATAACCTTCCTCTCACCCCGTGTCACACACATCCTGCATCACACCGGCCGTTGCCCTGCTTCCCGACAGCTCTTTAGCTCCTAATACCATAAACCTTTTTGGATGTTATTGCCCCTCCTCAAGTCCCCAAAGGATTCCCTGGAAATGCCACAGCGACGCACTGTAACCGCGGGCAACAGAGCGTGGATCTGTCACCTTCCGGTGGGAGGCCACAGAGGCTGCGATGCTGGGGAGGTTCTGGGTGGCCGGTAATCCCCCCCCCAGGCTTGCTGAACCCTTCCACCCACAGTCTGTCTCCAGGCCAGTCTGGTTTCACACAGAGACGGGATATGTGCTCGGCCTGTTCTGACCAGTTTTTAGAAAAGTTTAGAGGGTGAATTACAGAAAGTCAAACTGGGTGGCAGGATAGCAGACAGTCAAGCAGCCCAGCAACATTGTTTTTTCCACTTGAGGCTTTGCTGGCAGGTCTTTACAGGTCCACACTAGCAGACAGGATGTTCACCTGTGCTACCTGTCACTACCTTGCCTTATCCTGTCTTGTGTGTCAATCACACAACGTTACAACACCGTGGCTGAAATGTTCCCCTCACCCTAAACCCTGGCCATACCAAAGCTCTTGCAATACTTGCCAGGAAGCAAAAAAAAAAGTGATTCAGAATAAGTACTTGACCCTGGACTTAATCATCTTCCGATGTGAGGAAACCAAAGCCCCAGAGACAGACAAATATCAACAAAAAAAGATTAGTGGTATGGCTGAGTGTTACAGTCACAGCTTTTCTGTTTGTCTGTGTGTATGCATGGTCGCTGTGATTCATACTGCACATGGACTTGACTGCTGTGTGGAAAAAAACCTGTGGGAGAGGTAAGCTGTTAGTTGGGATCAGTAGGTAAACATGCACAAGGGAAGAGCATGTAAAGAATGCTACCATGACATCACATGGTCGACCTTTGAGCCTATTTGAATTTTTTTGCCACTAACCTAAACACATATAATATAAACTGGGAAAAAAAAGTTTGGAAATTTGTGTTTGGTGGATTATTTCTCTGTTGTTACAATGTTAATTGTCATTGTATTTTACACGGTTGGAAAGCCTGTTTATTTTCCTTCACAATGATGTCCAACTTGTAAGGATCATGCATTTTTGGGATGAGCAGCACAGCTGATTATGTGGGTAGCGCCCAAGAACAATTTGCCAAAATGCTCTGCCAATGGTAAACAGTTTATTCTCCTGTTGGTAATGAATCTTGTTTTGAGTTGGTTGGTGGATTGGATGATTGAACTCTCTATCAGTAACAAGGAACAAAAACAAGACATATTGGCAGGCTGTTGTGGCTGCATATGGATCTTCCTTCCGCTACTGAGGCTCCTGACGGTGTATTAAATTAATAAATTGTAAAATAGCCAATATGTCTTGTTTATTACTGTTTACCATTGGCAGAGCATTTTGGCAAATTTTTCTTGGGCGCTACCCACATAATCAGCTGTGCTTCTCGTCCCACAAATGCATGATTCTTACAAGTTGGACATCATTGTGAAGGTAAATAAACAGGCTTTCCATCCATGTAAAATACAATGCCAATTAGCATTGTAACAACAGAGAAATAACCCACCAACACACAAATTTTCAAACTTTTTTTTCCAAGTTTATATTATATGTGTTTAGGTTAGTGGCAAAAAAATTCAAATAGGCTCAAAGGTGATGTCATGGTAGCATTCTTTACATGCTCTTCCCTTGTGCATGTTTACCTACTGATCCCAACTAGCAGCTTACCTTTCCCACAGGTTTTTTTTCCCACACAGCAGCAGTAAAGTCCATGTGTAGTATGAATCACAGTAACCATACATACACACAGACAAACGGAAAAACTGTGACTGTAACACTCAGCCATACCACTAATCTTTTTTTTTTGATTTTTGTCTGTCTCTGGGGCTTTGGTTTCCTCACATCAGAAGATGATTAAGTCCAATTAGTATTGTAACAACAGAGAAATAATCCACCAAACACAAGTTTCCAAACTTTTTTTCCCAGTTTAGTTAGACTAATGTAGGGTTCTTGTGGTTCAGACCTTTTAAAAGTAGAATTGACAGCAGAACATACAGTATGAAAACGGTACAGAATACATGGATGCAAAGGTTGTGGTGCCAGTGCTTTTAAACTAAGTATGTCACAACTAGCAACTACTCTGTTATAAGCTGTTGACCAGTAGTAGTTGTAATAGTAGACCAATAGTAACAACAGCTAACAAGATGTTTGACATCTCGCGTCACATTCTTTATCTTATCAAAACAAGACTTTTTTCTTACCCTCCTGGCTGTTAACTCCTCCGGAACAGACGCTAAAAGTGATCCAGAACACGGTAATAACAGACTTCACAGCATCCCGGATGTTTTCGCACTTTCCTAGCATGATTTCCAGAGCTCCAAAGTGAAGAAGTAAGGTGCAAAGCCCCGATGGCTCCAGCTTTCTAAGCCTCAGTAAAATAAAGTTATAGTACAGAGTAGCTCTACTGGATGTTTACTATTGGCCACGAGACGTAAACTCGACCTCTCATTGGCTCTCCGTCGCTGTCAATCATGGAATCCCGAGCATTCCATTCCAGAATAGGGGCTGGGCTGATTAGTAGGTGTGTTCTGATCTGAGACCAGACGTTTGACAGGAATACTAATGATTTACTCTGGTTTGATAAGATGGAAACACTGAACGTGGATCCATATCGCTATACTGCATGCTCCTCTGTGGAGGCTATTTTGTTATCATTTCAAAAGGTGAAATGCTTAAATTATTATTTATAAATTATTATTATTTATTTATTTATTTTTTCTATTTTTTATATATATGTATGTATTTGTGTGTAAGTATGTGTATGTGTGTATATGTATGTGTGTGTGTGTATATGTATGTACAGTATGTGTATGTATGTATATATGTATATATAAGTATGTGTATGTATGTATGTGTATATGTATGTATGTATATATATATGTATGAATATATTAAAACATTTTACTTTTATTTTTTTTCTCTTCTTCTTCTTCTTCTTCTTCTTATTATTATTTCATGACTTATTTGCGGATACTCTCCCTGTGTTGTATTCTCTATAATTTGAATTTTATATATCCATGATTGAGAATTACTTAGGTCTTTTGTGGTCAGCTGTGGCTGTCTGTGTGTATGTTGTTGTCAGGTATGATTGATTGATGTGTTGTGTCACGGGTGAGTGTTGTTCAGTAAAACAAAAATTAACTTTCCCTGTATAGTGACTGTTCTATTAATTATTGACAATTAATAAAAAAAACTTTGAAAGCAAAAGGTGAAATGCTGCGTTCGTTCGAATTCGCATATTATGCAGTACATACTCAATGGTTGTACTATCGCGTAACATACTTTCGTGTGAGTGAATAAATAAATAATGAACATGATAATATATAATTAAATAAATAACAATAATTCTCTTAATACAGGTGTATTTTGACAGCTTTACTTTCAAAAGAGCCATTTTAGGTAAAAAAAAAAAAAATCTGTCTGGAGCCGCAAAACATTTGCAGTGAGGTATGGGGCCACATTGAGGGGGAACATTTTTTACAACTTTACGAGAAAAAGTCGGAATATTACGAGAAAAAAGTCGTAATATAACAGGAATAAAGTCATAACTTTACGAGAAAAAAAGAAAATAATACGTAAAATTACTACTTTCTAATATTATGACTATTCTCATAATACTACGGCTTTCTTTCTCGTAAATGTATGACTTTATGCTTGTAATCACAGATTTATTTATTTTTTCCTCAATGTTGCCCTAATACTCCGTCGTACCATAGACCTACAACAATGATAAATAAAATTGAAAATGTAAACAAAAAACAGTTATTCATTTCCACTAATTTTTAAAAGTCCACAGGGAGCCACTGGAGAGGGGCTAAAGAGCCACATGTGGCTCCGGAGCCGCAGGTTGCTGACCCCTGCCCTACACCTTAAGGATACTTAATTCAGCTGAGTGTACTACACTATGAGTGGGAGGGTGTATAGGGAGCGGATTGGAACTGGGCCATCGACACACCTAAACATCAATATAAGTGCAAAGTGCACCACCTGCTGGTGAAATACCGGCAACAACAAAAACACAACTGTGTTTTGAACATTGTGTATTGCATGACAAACCAACATAATTAGGCCACACAAGTAGCAGCTGAAACAACGTGTTATTGTTGAGTCTAAAACTCTACCACAAGAGAATACAACAAAACAATTTAATGACTTCCTTTTGGGGGTGAAAAACATGTTTCTGCAGCTTGAAATCTTCCAGCATGAGAGTCAGAAGGGTAGAGCTCAAACCAAGTCGTGCCGTGCCGTGCGCTTGCACATACGAGCAGTTTGACCGATTTACACATCGCGTGCGAACTCATCGCTTCTCGTGACAGCGGGACAGATGCTTCTCAGGCGAAATACTGCTCGCTGCAGGAAGTGTAGCAGGGCTGCTGCACGGCGCATGCTCTCTGCTGCGTCTCTGACAAGCAGCAGGATGAGCTACCCCCTGCTGTAACAACGGTGAGTAAAACTATGACAATATGCTGTAAAGTAGTGAGTGTGTTTCACAGTTTTTAGTGGAGACCTGGTGGGTTTGTGTGCACCCTCTGTGGGACAGGAGCGCGCTGGGTGTGCGTGCTGCCGTGCGGACAGACGTCAGTGTGAGTGGGTGAAGGAGGGTGAGGAAGGCACGCAACTGTCTGTGTAGGAGTTGGTGATCCAACAAGGGCTACTTGATATAGTGTGTGGAATATGTTGATCAATTTATTGTACTCTTTAATGCATGGAACCATGGAATTAACACAACAGTTTTTTTCATTTCTCCTCTCTGTGCTATTGGTATTGTCTCAGCTGCTGCTTGTGTAAGACTGAAAGAATATTATGGACAGAATCATACTAGAATTAATGCAGTTTATTATTTATTAATAATGTAATTGTTTACAGAGGAGGAAATTCACAATTGTTTTTCCACTCCAATTCCTAATAATAATAATCTTTATTTGTATAGCACTATGTGCTTCACAACAAAAAATACAATAAAATAATAAAATACAATGAAATAAAATACATAATGACCATAAATAGTAGAGCAGTGGACACTTTATTTGACATTTCACCCATTTAAAATTAGTTTATTATTATTTTTCGACACCTATATTGCCAGTAATTTACTTCTTGATATAGTGTGGAATATGTGGATCCATTTATTGTACTCTTTAATGCATGGACACGTTGTTTTCGTTACCATGGAATTAACCCACCATTTGTTCATTTCTTCTCCATTTCTGTCTGTGCTATTGATATTGTCTCAGCTGCTGCTTGCGTAAGACTGAAAGAATAAATATTATGGACAGAATCATACTAGAATTAATGCAGTTTATTATTTATTAATAATGTAATTGTTTACAGAGGAGGAAATTCACAATTGTTTTTCTACTCCAATTCCTAATAATAATAATCTTTATTTGTATAGCACTTTTCTTAACAATGTTACAAAGTGCTTCATAACAAAAAAATGCAATAAAATACAATGAAATCAAATAAATAATGACCATAGATAGTAGTGCAGTGGACACTTTATTGACATTTCACCCATTTAAAATGAGTTTATTATTTTTTTTCGACACCTATATTGGCATTAATTTACTTCATAATTTAACTAATGTTTTCAGAAATGGTGTAGGATATACTTAACATTGTGTTAGCAGACACAAAGAAATAACTGGGATTTAATGATTTAATTTAATGTTTTAATTTAATGTTTAATATGACCCTGTTAACAACAATACTCCTGCAGATTACAATTGTTCAACAAGTCTTTTATTGGTCCCATTGTGGTAAAAGAAGTGGCCTAAATGCAGCAAGGCTGGATAACACAGTGCTGATTATGATTTGATTTGAGAATTTCACTCTAAATGATAATAATAAAAAAGCATTTATATCCACTGTGGCTATTATATTGCTGCATCATCTTTACAAATCTTACAATTTAATTAAAACTGCAAGCTTTTGTCCCATTATATCATGTGCATTCTCAACAGCAATATGGGAAGCGAGGCCTTGCCCATATGAGGATTATGTCATTTTAAGCCCAGTATGGATTCATGTCTATGACAGTTGCATGCCAGGAAAGACTGTTGGGGTGTGGGGGAGGCTTTCATTGACTAGTGTGTGCATTAAATAGCACCACTGCGTGCATGTATGTGTGTGTGATCTGGATGTTAACATGCGTGCTCGGCCCTCTCTGCGTGCAGCTCTGCGGGGAGGGGGTGATGGCGGATGCTGAGGTCACCGTGTCTTCAGGGGATCTCATGACGGTGAAGGAGGAGGAAGGGGAGTCCAGTGGCAACAACCATAAGACTCAAGTCATCCTGCACCTGCAGCCCATCCTGCACGGGTAACATCATGGCTTCTATCATTAAAGGGCCAGTAGATGTTTAGCATGTGCTGTGTAACATAAACATATAAACAAATTTGTATAGATGCGCATAGAGATTTTTTATCATGATATTTTCTTACCGAAGCAAATCTTATATCACCGTTCTACATCAATGCTGTTCATATTAATTTTAATGAAGGTTTAAATCAAACGATATGACAGTGAGCTATGTTGAGAAAAAGAATAGCATTTAACTTAAAAAAATTGTTGCTATGCAGTAGCTATTCACACATTCTGCTGTTAAATTCAGAAGCCTCAGCTTATTGTATTAAATGATTATTCTGTTAAATGTGAGAATTGTGTCGCCCTCTGCAGGATAAACGATGACATTGCTGACACTGGCACTACAGTCTTGGCCATAGAGACACATCATGGTATGTTACGCACGCAGACGTTTCCCTTCACTGCTGACATTAACATTAACAACAGGAATGTATTCCTGTGAATGCTGGGCGTGAGGCGATCCCACTTTGTGGATACAGTATACTTAAAGAGCACATATCATGCTTATTTTCAGGTGCATACTTGTATTTCGGGTTTCTACTAGAACATTTTTACATGCTTTAATGTTAAAAAAAACACTTTATTTTTCCCACATCTGCTGTGCTGCAGTCCTTCTTTTCATCCTGTCTCTGAAACGCTCTGTTTGGCCCTGTTGAGACATGGTATTAACATGCGTCCTGAGTGATCCGATCACAAGTGGACAGCTCTAAGTACAGGTGTGAACGCACTCAGGACGCATTGAGATCCGATCTTTCAGATAACATTCAGAGGTGGTCTGGACCACATATAGCCACAATCTTTTAGCAGTGTTTACGCAAATATGTCCTGGGTCACATTAAGCATCCGTGAGATCACTGTGCTCCTCATGTGATAAGACAGCCAGATGCAAGCGCTTGTCTGCCTCATGGCATGGAAACGGCGTCTGTGCTCTACTGTATTCTGTCAGTACTACTGTATTTTATTAAAATACATCTTATCTATATGCTACATATCTACAGACTATCAGACTAGGCACGTAAAGTGCATTATTATTATACAGTCGGTGATGTGACGGTGTTTTTGTTTCAGTGCTTTGCACGAAGCTGACACTTTCCGCTCGCTCTCATGCCAAACTAGCCCCTAGGCAGGTATTATGCAGATGTGTTACTTGGTGACATCAACACGTTATGGAAGAAGAGGCAGTACTTCAAGCAAGGCGTTTCAGGCAGTTCAGGAACAGTGTTTCTGTGGGGGAGAGTAACTCCTTTTGGTGTGGACTTTGGGCTTTGTAACTTTACAGCCCTTTTACATGCACAATAAAACTATATAACACACTAAAACAAACAGAAAAAGCACAAAAGCATAATAAGTCCTCCTTAATTATACTGTGATTAATGAACTTATTGCTTTGCTGTTGAGTGTATAATAAAATTCAACATTGTGGTTGTGTTTTTGGCTTGTGATTGTTAGAAGACAGCAAAGCAGAAGGAGAGGAGGTTGAGTATGGCTACCCCATCACCTGTGGAGACAGCAGAGCGGTTCTACTATTTAAGAAGTTTGTGTGTCCTGGAATCAACGTCAGGTGTGTCAAAGTAAGTTAAAGCTTCCTCACTCAACCAGACATGATATCTGTCTCCTCTTTGCATACTTATAATAGCTTCCATAAACATACATTGTTTTCTTCTTCTTCTACTCTTGCAGTTCAATGGCCAGCTCATCAGTCCCAAGCAGTTTGTACATCTGGCAGGCAAAGCCACTCTGAAGGACTGGAAAAGGGCCATCAGACTGGGAGGGGTAATGCTCAGGTAGACTATTTGTCTGTCTGTCTGTCCTCTCCATGCTGTAAATCTACATGACCTTTAATTACTTTTGCTGCACTGGGGTTAAAGTGTCAGACTTTAAACACCTAAATCTAATGAAGTCAACAGCAGTATCTCATTCATATAATTTGCACTTGCGTCGAGTCTGTCTGCGCTGGGGTTTGCCAGTACATTCCAGAGGTAGTCGGTAAGCAGCATTATTATGATAGCGGGATCAAATAACACGCAAGCAAGCTGCTGGGTGAAACTTCTCACCCCTTTTATCGTGTTTGCACTTGTTCTCAGCGTTACTGTGAGTCAATATACTGACTCAACGGGCAATATCTTTTCATCTTTTATTCCTCCAGAGGTCAAATCAATGGGATTTGTGTCAAACAAACCCGATCGAGATAGTTCAACAAATTGAATCGACGCTTTTCTTGGATACTCTGTTGTGTTCTCTTAACCTGCTTTCTCGCCCTCGCAGGAAGATGATGGACTCTGGCCAGATAGATTTCTACCAGCATGACACCGTGTGCAGCAACACCTGCCGCAGCACTAAATTTGATGTGCTGATCAACAGCACGCGGCTTCCTCCGGGGACCTCGGTGCAGCCAAGCCCGTCATGTCTGGCTCTTGACCTTGCTGGAGGACAGGTGCCTCCCCTGACAGGTAGATTTCACTTGGCATTTACAGTGTGAAGTATTTTTTTCCTCCCACATATGCTTGGGCTGCTGTTTTTTTTTTGTATTATACATTTGAGATGACGCAGACAAAAACATTTGGGTATGATTTATCTGCAATAGTGAAAACAGGAATAGTCATTTCTGACACATGCTGTTGGAGCTCAAGGACGATAAATAATTAGCAAATGAGCTGAACGTTAATAAACACATCAGTTTCCTTACTTAGCAACCACCGCACAGAAGAAATATAACAGTCTGGGAAAAAACAATTGGATGTCCTTGGCAGTGTTCCCTCTGCCTACTCATGTTCAATAGTAATATGAGATGCTTATGCACTCTATTTACAGTATCTGCCTTTTTGTGGTGGTTTCAGGAGAGGCTGTGCATAATGCAGCAGAGGTGGAGGAACCTCTGGAGGAGAAGTTCAGCGCAGCAGCAGAGTGGAGCCCTGGTCGAGCCCGGGATGTGAATCCCACAACAGCCAACGGACATGTTGCAAAGAGAAAGAGGGCCGACACACCTGGTAAATATAAGAAAGGAAATATGGGTGTGTGTTAAACAGCCTAAACAGGGTGAGGAAGAGTGGGTGTGGAGACTCAAAAATAGAGTATATTGACTATTAAGGCTGAATCTGTGAACTTGTAATCGCATAATATGTGATGCTTGCACAGATATGCTACACAGCAGGAAACTATTCACTTGCAGAATTCCACTGTGATTTTTTATAGGAGATGCCACATTGTTAAAAAGCTCTGTAATCTAGTGGTATACTGCAGTTTTGTATTGGCAGGTGGAAGCCATGTTATAACCTCCACTCTAAGTAGCATTACGTCTGGTATTAACCGCTTTGTCAGCTGACTGAGGGCAATATCCTGGAGGTAAATTTGGAAAGTGTATGATATATCTCTGTATTATTGGAGGAGACACAGGTTCAGCCCACTGACCTTCAGTCCTCCGGAGGTCACGCATTCGTAAACCATGTCCTTTAAACGAGGTGGCCCTTTAAAATGTTAAAGGGTAACTTCAGAAGTTTTATAACCTGGACCCTGTTTTCCCATGTTTTCTGTCTAACTGATTAATAGGGACAACAATTTCTGAAAATGATCCAGTATTGAAGGCGAGCGCTGTAGACGCCAGCTGCTCACGGCTGCCACGTGGTGCTATTGGGGCAAGCTGGCACCTCCATTTACGTCCACTAAAAGTGCTTGTTTTTGCCATGACAGGCTCTGATTGTTATTATAAGTGTCTGACAACATTATGGAAAGAATCTCGCTGAAGGAGAAGTCTTGTTCTGAAATCTCACGAGGACACGTGTTTTTGGAAGACAACGGTGGAAATGTGAGTGCCAGCCGGGCCGAGTTTGTTGTGTTGGAGTACAGAAAGTGTAGCTTAGTGTTATGTAAAAGATTTTCAATGTCATGGCTGAATATTTAGATGATTTCGACAATGTGGATGAGGTCTTTCAATTTGATGGGCGCCCGTATTTATTTGAGCCAGAGTATACGGATATTCAGATTTCACAACAAGACTTCTCGTTGAGCGGGACTTGGACACAATAAACGGATCAAGTGAACGGTAACAAAAACGTTTTATTTCTCTGTGGGGTCCTATCCATGATGTTGTCAGACACTTATAATAACAATCTGAAAAAAAGCACTTTTAGGGAACGTAACGTTACATTACTTGCCCTCATAGATTGTTTTGCTGCTGCCGGTTACAGTGTTATCCCTCAATACTGGACCGATTTAAAATATTGTTGTCCCCGTTAGTCCCGGTTGAAAAATACCAAAGTTACCCTTTAACTGATGAGGAAAATAATTGCAAGATTCAACCATCATTGTATGAATAATAAATAAAAAAAACAGCAGAAAAACAAAGACAACTGTAAATATTAACCTCAGTCTACCCGCAGTTCGTCAGTCCTTTGTGTCTTACCTCTTTCAGCCACCGCTGCTGTTTGACATCTCTGATACATTGAGCCAATGAAACCTCTGAATCTGCAGTTGTTCTGCCATTCCTGCAGACTGACCTTAAAAAGTTGCTGACCACCAAACAGGCACGGAGAGTCACATCCCTTTATATCACCATCGACGGCATTTGACATTTTTAAGTGCGCCTTTTTCTCTCGCGGCGACCTCAGCTTTGATTTAAGGGCTTTTAAAGGTGACCTGATTAGGCGTCGTTCCAGCTGGACCACAGTAGGTTAAATAGCCTCAAGTGATCTTTTGTGTGAATGGCAAATTGCAGCGCCTCGCTGCACAAGCGGTATTGCCTGTCACGGGGCTTAAAACAAATTGACAACTCTCTGGAATCGTACTCAGCCTATAACTGCGCTCCTCTATCTCCGGAAACGTGCTTCTTTCTATTAGTATACATTCCCGACATGGAGAAATACATGACTTTAGCTTCAAATGGGATTGGAATATTTTCCGTGGGTGTATTGCATTTATCTTGACAGACATTTAAGCTAACATGAAAGTGGACGCATTTCTTTCAAGATAAGATATCAAGCACCTCTGACATTTTATCACTCTAATATGCTCAACTTCTATTTGGCTCAGTTTGTACAGATCCCAAGTAATATTCAGTCTCCCTCCAATCTGCCCCGTCCTCCTTCCTCTCCTCTCCTCTCTCGAACCCATTTTCCTGCTCTTTCATCTCTACCTCTATCACCCATTTAACATCCTCTCTCCAAGCGCTCTGCACCTCTTCCATTTCCTCTATCTCGTTATATCTTTTTTCATTGTTTCTCCAGCCCCCGACACTCCGTCTCATTTATCCCACATTTCTTATTTCGTTTGCTTTGTCTTTTCTTCCCATCGTGTCCAATGTCTTTTACCGTCCAACTCCACAGCTCACACACACAAATCACCTCCATAATACCACTTTCTTTTATTTCTCCGTGGCACTTTGTCATTTTTATGTGAAAATGCACACACACATAGAGTTCCCCACATATCATAATAACGTCCCACCTAATTGACCTTCTCTAGATGGAGTGCTGAGCCTGTGGAAGGGTGTGGCAGACTCTGGGCTGATGGGGGAGGTCCTGTCCAGTCTCCAGACTGAATTATTAGCCACTCTTAAAGGAGTGGAGGTTCGCAGTGAGAGGGCCAACCTGCAGGAGACCGGTGAGGGCTAATCGCTGGACTGTGAAAAAGAATTGCTTTAAATTTAGGCAAATGTCAGTCAAGTAAAAAAAATGGAAATCAATTTTTAGAATGATTTTTAATAAAGGCGCCACCAGCTAAATCTAGTTTGAGAAGGAAACATTGATTTTTTAAAAGAAAGTGGTTTAGAAGTGATGTGGACAATCATATTAATCATTCAAGACTTTCTTGATTTTGTTTCGTCAGATGCCGTCATACTTAATTCCCTGTGTAAGATGTTTGGCCTTTTAGACTCAGTGAAGCAAGCTCTGGACCTGAAGCGCAGCCAGGATGAAGAGAACAAAATCCATAACAATGTTTACGGTGAGAAAGCTGTTGAAGGCAACATGTGGTACATATACAGTGATATCCCAGTGGGTTGTGTTCACTAATATCCTGTTTTTTCTTTAGTGTTGGATGAGATTTTGGAGGAGCGGAGGAAGCAGGGTTGTGATAAAAGCACCTCCTACAAAACTCTATCCTTGAAACACCTGCGACCTCAACGTCACAACCCGTCAAACAGCCACTTGCTGTCCCCCGTCAAAACAAGCCCGGTGATCCAGCCGCTCTCTGTTACCGGTTTATGTGCTGCGTCTTACGCTCAGCTCTTCACCCATTTCTCCGCCTCAACTGGCCAGCGTCGCCACATCGGAGCTGGCAGGAAGGACGGGGACGGCCACGATGACGGGGAGCATGAGCTCGGTGAGACGGGGAAAAGGGAGAAGCTTCGCAGGCTGGTGCAGGACGGCGTGGAGGGAGGAGAGGACACCTCAGGGATCCACAAAGAGCCTGGACAGAGGACTGTTAAGTTTCATGAGGACCCTCACCTTAGAGGTGAGGATGTAGAGGAGACAGAGGGGTTGCATGATATTGAAAAGGTGGTTATAGGAAGAAAGGTGTCAAAGAAGCATAAAAGTAAGTGAGGGAGAGAGACGATCCGAAAGGGATGCTGGACTAAGAGATGGGATGTGCCTGATGGGACCTGAACGTTTATGCTCATATAGTATATACTGCCAGCCCGTTCTCATTCTCAGGGCGTCAAATACCGATGCTTTGTCACGGCCGTCCGCGTTAGATACCGACGCACAAGGCACCCTTTAGCATCAGTATGAGACGCACCAAGCTTTTCATTAACTACAACGTAAACCCATCTGTGTCAATATTAAACATTCAGGGAAAGGGCGCCGGGAGTGTGGTGGCGTAGCTTTAAGAGCGAAAGAGACACACAGGGCGGGCTGGAGGGGCCGGGTCCAACAAACACAAGGCTTTCATCCAGGAGACCGCTGTTTGTGTCCCGTGCGTCACGTTACAATCAGCTGTCCATTCGTCTCCTGTGTTCACCACGTTCAGTGTCATTTTCACTGTACAAACGTAGTAGTTTTAAGCCCAACCAATGTTTTTCCTAAACCTAACTCATTGGTTTTATTGCCTGAACCTAAGCAAGTGTTTTTGTTTACTTCACCACATTGAGCACGTGTTTACTGCGACCGAGAAGTGACGCCGAGGGGTCTGACAAAGCGTCGGTATATGTGGAGTTGGGATGAGAACGCGTTGATACTGCGGTTACTCCAGTTTGTGTTACAGACACAGATTTGTTCTTGCATTGAAGACCATTGAAGAAGAATATTTTGGACATACGTTTCTAACGTTTTAATAACAATAATAACGCGAAAATTAACTGGCACCAACTTCTCAAATGTGAATATTTGCTGGTTTATTAGGTTTTGGACTGTTGGTGGAACAGAATTTGTGATATTTTGCAATATGAAGCCGTCACTTTGGACTCTAGGAAATTGCACTGGGCATTTCTTTTTGTTACTATTTTCTATTTTATAGACTAATAGATTAATAAGCAATAAATAATCATCAGTTTAATTGATAATAAAAACAATGGTTAGTTGCAGCCCTAAAACACAGACTTCTCTCTTGTCTATTGAATATCGTATTAGGAGCAGTGCTATGTAAGTATTAAGATAAAACACAAGTTTTAAGATGCCTCTCGGATGTCTGTTAATATAATATTTGGTTATATTTATGATCTTTTGGTGAAAACATTTTCCCTCGTCTAAAAGTAATTTGCAACTTTTTCAGGTCTTTGTGGCAAATTTTCCCTCATACTTTTATAATTCATTTCTAATACTATTTGTAATTGAGCATTTTGTGAGTTAGACTTGTGTATTGAATTTTATATAATTTGTGAAATATGTCTCACTCAGGCTCGTGTTTAGGCCCTTATCTATGCACTAGACATTTCTTAATTTTTGACAGTGAGAACTATATATAAAGTAAGTATTGTGACTGTTGACGTGTTGCTTTATGCAGGGTTTTATTAACATGTGCTGCAAATACATACTCTTTTTAATTTTAAAAACTTTCCCCTTTCTCTTTATCATAGAAAAGGACAAAATATGTAATGCACATGAGAGTATGATGAAAAGGACACCAATGGTCCAAATGACCATGTAAGATAATGAACACATTTTAAATAAAAACCTTTATGTTTGATATTTTAACAGAAGCTTGTGTTCAAGAGCTAACCTTGCCATTGTTGATAAGAATTGTCAAATGCTGGTAGTTGACTGACGTTGTGACAGTACAGATAGGAAGAGTGCTCGCTGCAGCAAGCCAATATATTAGATATACAGACAGATTTGTTTTGTTTATTCTTCTACTGAGTCACATATTAATGTTAATCTGAGGTTTTATTCACCTCCTCATCTTTCTAAAAGGTTCAGCGAACCTCTGACGTCAATACATTTTTTAAATTTAACAGAAGTTAAAGGGTAATTCAACAAGAAACTGCTACTCTGTGGTTTCACCTTAACCCTCTGAGACCCACCATAGACCCGTTTCTTTCTTTTTTAGGGGGGTACAGGGGGAGATAGCAGGTCAGCAGTAGATGTCACATAGAAGTGGTGTACATCATCTGAAAGCTGGGAACCTGAAGATTAATTTGAGATGCAGCTCAGCCCTGTGTGTCAAGTTGTTCTAGTCATAAATCAGAATAAACATGAAGGGCTTAGAACATCTCCATGCTCTATTATGTCTCATAAGTTGTTGCAGCAATTTTTGGGGTTGATACCATTTGTAACACAGATTTGGTGCTAAATTTAACCAATTTTACCACTCAAGAATTGATAAGAATAATCAATAATCCCTCCAAAATACCACATTATGACACCAAGAACTTGAGGAACACCATAGAAAAAGCCATGCTGTGATTTGGCGTCAAAAACTTTTGACATTTGAAGATTTCTGCAAGAAATGCATTTTTCAGAGATTGGATCACCGGGGTTGCTGCTCTGCAAACTGTTCAGAAACCTCCTTATTGTAAATCTACCTAGGAAAGCCATCCATCTTCTGAATGCTCTAGGGCATTAGTTTGTGGTTGTAAAGTTTCATGAGGCTGTGATTATCCTAGAGGTCACCACAGGTCATTTTATACAGTTAGGTCAAATTTCAAAAAATGGTCTCAGTATATATGAAATGGCTACTATGGGGACTAACATCATCACATGACATGGTTGCACTACTTAAGTTCTGTAGTTTCATAATAATACCAGTACTTCCACTTTGGCTCTAAAACCGTTACAGCTTCTGAAAGACAGTAAAGTCGGTCGGGATTGGTTAAAAGCATGTCAGACTTGTGGTCACACAACAATCACTGATGTCAAACGATCATTTTCCATTTGATGGATGATTGAAATTGACATTTGTGATATCGCTGTTTGGTGTGTGGCCTGTAGTCCGCTATGCTTCAGAGTTTTACCTCACAGACAGGCAGTGTAGCAGCTGTTCATTTACTTTTGAAGCACCACGCTGCATGCAAAAGGCCGGCCGTGTGACGGACAGTGATGGTTTGATAGCCAGCCTTTGCCAACGTCCCTCAGAACTAATAACATGTTATTATAAATTCATGCACCACGCTGCCTGTGCAGATGCATTTGTCTGTGAGGGGTCATGACTGGCAGCTGCCGATAAAATGACTCTCATCGTAGTGCAGCTGTCGGCATCATGCAGACGCCTGTCTTGCTGAACGGTGTTTTGCAACATCCTGTTAGATTCACTGCAAATTATACTATCATGCAGTTGAACGGATTCAGGCCAAACACTCTGTAGTTTAAATAAATTGCTACTCTGTGCCTCGAATACCGAGTTGCAAAAAATGGCTGCCATGCATCAAGCAGGTGTAATTACAGGTGTAAACTCGACATAGGCTGTGCTCCTTTTGGTTAGATTAAGTAATTTGCTGAGCAATCCATCGTTCATCTGTCATCCGGGGCTAACAACATTAGAGACTGAGGCGTGCACTTATGTTGGAAGCCTTAGACGCGTCTGTTGGCCCCCCCTGTAATTAAATCCACAGCTTTAATGTTCTCACACGACAACAAAATGAATGATGAGTAGCCTGCGTAATGGCATCTTGATCTGATTGGGATTCTTGGAACCACAGCTAAACGCCCCGACCATGTTGTGACACCAGCTTGGTTCATGCAGAGCCGCGGCTACAGCATCAGCACTTGTGCAAGAAATTTCAAAGGTGAATATCAGAGCCTGTGTGATGTTGTAATACGAGAAGACACCTTGCAGCGCTAGTGTCCAACAACTCATAATCAAATATGTTTGCACAACACTGTACATAAAAATCCGAGAGCGATTTCTGTCAGGTATTCTGCAACAAGGTGTGCGTAGAGAAGAAAAAAGTAACCTCAATAAATGCAAATTCAATGCACAAATCATGACAGACTGTCTAATTTATGGAGAAATATGCTTTGCACCCTGTCATGGGGAGGTGTGAAGGCAATGCTTACCCGTCTGTACTGTGTGAATATGTGGCTAACCTCAGCTGTAAAACAGCAGCTAATATGACAAAAACATTCTTTTTTTTCCAGTAAAGATTATTCATAGCTGGATTAATTAGATCTCAGATAGCTGATATGATGTTAAAATGTGAGAACGGCAATATCATTGTTAACACAGAGGTGACAAATTACTTAATAATGAGTAGTCTCGCAACCTGTTGTTGTCAGGCTGATAATGCTGTAGCTGTGCTGCTGGGTGCATGGTGACAGGTTTTAAGGGCTGCTGGGCAGATTATATTAAGAAATGTCTAAAATTAAAGCAGAATGGATGAAAAGGCAGAGAAAGAGATCAGCACCTTGTCTCTGCCTCTCCACAGATACACACCAACACACTTTTAGACACTTGTTTTTAGGGCTGCACGATTAAGTCCAGAAAGATTATTTTCAATCAATATCGAGATCATAATTATTTATCACTGATTTTAGCGACAACATATTTTTATTGCACTTTCACATTTAAATACCACTGCTTTCACTTCCTGTGCTACATCCCTGCTAATGTACAAATTAGGGCTGCACAATGATGGAAAAAACTGACATTGCAATACTTTTTTTTCTCTGCTATATAAATTGCGATATGAAAAAATACAGGAATATTACAAACTAGGCAGCGCTGATCAAATATGACTCAATATTCTGTTACTGCAATGCCTATTTCTCTCAAATGTTTTCAGAAACATGTTGTAGTGTACTGTTTAGCTGTAAAATGAGAACGTTTGTGACCCGGGAGCCATGTTGAGATCTGTTGAGGAAATACCAAGCACCACCCACCAGCCGGAGGACAGCCAATAGGAACGCTCTCTCTCTCTGAAATGACCTCTGATTGGCCAAAGTCTCCTGTCAAGGGATAGATTTTTTAAAGGGACTGTTTGTAACTTCTTACACGTATAAATCAATCCGGGTCGGTGTCCCATGCGCGCTCGCGTGTGGCTACTCGTTTCAGACAAGACTCCAACACAAACTACACGGAAGCACCAAAACCACAAAGTTATATCTAGTGAAGCCCGTCTTGCAAAACAGTGTTGGCCGGGGTCGGAGTACGCATGGGAGACCGTAGCTTTGGTCTCCAGGGCCGGAGTCTCTGCTGTACTCTGCTCCGCTGCCTGCCTGCTTGCCTTCACTCAGACGCCGCGCTCGTTCTCGCTATTTCGCTCCACTCCCAAGTTTATGCGCGCACAATCCACACTGCAGGAGAGTTAGTAGCTCTGAGAATATCTAGTGAATGTACAGTGGACGTTTGTGCAGAAATAACTGCTGCAGCTCCTCCAGACCAACAGAGGTTTCCCATGTCTTCCGCAGCGAAAAACGTTATCGTCTCCGACCAAAACTCCGGTGTCTCCCCTCTTCCCTCCGGCCGCGTCACACTAGGATCAGCATTGACTCATGGAGAGACCTTCGTCTGGTCAGCTAACATTACTGCCAAGCAGCTGAAATATAGAGTGATATTGTGGTTTTAGCTGACGTGTGTCGCCTCTAACCGATGCTCGTTCACGTCTATGTAGAGCGAGCACAAGCACGAGCCCGACGCTGACTTTCGTTGACTTAACGGCCACAGGTGTCGCTGTTAAGAAGCATTTCTGATTCTTACAAAGCCTTTAAAGCCTGTAAACAGAGCCATGAGGAGGTTCAGTAGTCTAGTTATCTCTCAGATCACTTGAATTACAATATGCTGAAAAGTTATTATGACATTTTTGCCAAAAACATTCAGCCCACTGCAGGTTTAACCATCACAATCCCAAACCTAAACCTAAACCTAATTCTGATCTTCACCTCAAAAAAATCCAGTTTAAAACCTCAAACAACTCTTTGAAGAAGTAAAGACAGGCAAAATGCCCACACTTTCCCCAAAGATTGCGTCATTCCCACCATCTAAAAACTCCTCATGGTCCCCACAAAGATACAAGTTGTGTACCAGCACACACACACGCACACGCACACACACACACACACACACACACACACACACACACGCACACACACACACTCACGCACACACACACGCACACACGCACACACACAGTCTGGCTCTCTGCTTGGCCGCCGTTTGAGCACCTCAGTGTCGTTGCAGCTCTCGGCCGCTTGGAGGCGCCCGGCTCATACTGTGTACCAGGAGAAGAAGTGGAGGGCTGGGAAGGAAAGTGTGCTGGAGAAAAGAAATCTCTCCCCTGAACTGTTTACCCTGACGTCAGTTTGCAGAACTAGCTCTGCCCTGTCTCCTCCGGTGTCTGTGAAACTCCTCTCAGTGAGAACTGAAGGAGTAGATGGCTCCTCGGCTCTGCTACTACTTCTAAACGCAGCCTGGACCTCACGGAGGATGATTTCCTCCTGCACATTTTAAAGTGGACTAAAAACAGCTACACGATGAACACCTGCGCCTTCCTGTTGATTTTGACTGTTCAGATCTACGCCGATGGCATCGAGGGGCCAACAGGTAAGCTGCATATTCATGTTTTGTCTCTGAAACGCAGTTGTGAAGTTTTTACATGCGGATGAAACTTCACTGAGCGCAAAAGCGGAGCGAGTCTGGTTGAAGGTGCCAACTTTGTTTTCCCCGAAAAACACGCTGCGTTTATTCTGCGGCCGCTTCCCATGACTTACTAATGACACCATGTTAACCCTCTCAGCAGATGATGAAAACATATGCTTTAATAACTTTGTGAACTGAAGTTTTCTTAGTGATTCCTGCCAAGAAAAATGTGGTTATTAGTAGAACTGCGTAATGGGTGTTCTGGGAAAAGCCCCCATTTCTCCAAAACAACACAATCTCCCCTACAGCTATCGCTTAAGCATATTTAAAGGCGCCAGGTAGCCTAAAAGGTGTTTGACATTGTGATGCAAAGTTAGATATCAATTCATTCAGAGCGGTCATTTCCCACGACCTTCAGGCAATTTAGTAGATATTTGTGAATCTCTAAACCAACGTGGTGACATCCACAGACCAGAATACCTGGAGCTGCTCCATGCAGATGTTGGGTTGCATAGTACAGTGGCTCCCTTAAAAGTTTACATTAATGAGGATTGTTGCATTGTGATGTTTTTTGATTTTCCTATTATAATATCCCCAAATATGGCCTTTCCACTGTGGGGAAATAGTTTAATTGATGATGTGATGAGCTGCCTCTGCGTGGTCTCTGTGCTTGTCTATAGCTTTAAAAGACATATTCATGCTCACATGTTGAAAATCATTTTTTTGTACCTGTTTTGTGTGCAAACAAGCTGGATTGTAACATGGAGAGAGTCAGATTAAATACTCAAAATCATGAAATTTCTCAGATTACATTTAGAAATTTTGCATTTTCATTTTCATGATTCAGTAGGATAAATAAATCCATCCAATTTTTTGAAAATCAACCACATGTCAGAGAGATGGAAAAAGACAGAAGCAGAGTGGTAAAAATATCCTATTATAATATCCCAAATTATGGCCTTTACACTGCTGGGAAATAGTTTAATTGATGATGTGATGAGCTGCCTCTGCATGGTCTTTGTGCTTGCCTATAGCTGTAGAAGACATGCTCACTGATCATCTCTCTCTATATATATAATGACACATGTTCACATGTTGAAAATCATTTTTTGTTTTAACCTGTTTTGTGTGCAAAACAAGCTGGATTATAACATCAGATTAAATACTCAAAATCATGAAATTTCTCATGGTACAAAATAAATATCTTTCATAGGAATGACACAGACCCTTTCATATTCATCCACATTAATGTTTTTTTCAAAATCTGCCTTTATTCCACTGAATTCTATTAGTCATTATGCAATGTAATTACAGTGCTGTATTTTTGGATATTTTTTGTCAAAAGGACTTGGGCCTGTTTGAGTCTCTTTGTCTCACTGACACCCCACGCACCCATATATATGCATATTTTTACCCCTGTAGAACATAAAACCAGGATAATATCGATAACATTTACACGGCAGGCTGCTTCGACACTGGGCTAAATGGGCAATGTGGCACACTGTTTGTCACGAAAAGCCTGATCATGTTGAGAGATCATTTGACTTACATTGGCTAATATTTGCATTCCTCACTGGCAGTGCTTCTGTTTCAGGAGCTTTGGGAACACTAGTATATGCACAACTCATTGTAAAAGAAACAAAAACAACAGCAACAGCAGCGAAACCATGCAAGCAGAATGTGTATTGTCAGGAGCTGAATGGAGCAGATCATTAAGAGGAATGGGCTGAGACATATGAAGGATTAAATCTCACACAGGTAATTAAAAGAGCTGAATGGAACAGTGACGCTCCACTACGGCTGTCAACGGAAATTTACATGGGGTCGTTTTTTTTAGTTTGTTAACTGGAGTGTTGCAAGCCCTTCGCCAGCTGCGTGTTTACCCTCCCATTAGCTGCTAATAGTCAACGCTGCTAGTTTTTGTGGCTTCTGATCCCCTCGGCCTGACTCCCTTCATGCTTCTCCACCTGCCTGCATCCTATAGGAGGAAATTAAGGAGCGTAAATGCAGCCTTGACTGTGTTTCCTTTTGATTAACACCCTGCCTTTATTGCTGTGATTGTGTGGCACCTTGACCTTGAATGCTTAATAACAGTTAAGTCTCTGCACACCGTTGGGGATTTCTTGCCTTTTTTCCTCTCGATGTAATCCATATTTTCTTTCTTGCTTACGCTGTCCCGGCTGTCAGTTCAGGGGAAGTGAAATTATTAGAGGCTGTGAAATATAGAGGGTCTCTGCTGCACTGGCCTGACTGTGGTGAGGTTGATAAGAGGAAAAAAAATCACATTTTCTCAGACACAAAGAGGTTATGAAAGTCCAGTTTCCGTCTGCAACCCTATGTGTTGTTGTTTTTTTTCTTCCCCCATAGAGCCCAATGTGACACTTTCACTCCTCTGTTGTCTCTTATGGGAATTGAATGAATGTTCACTTACCATCTGTCTCCTCTATTAGCAGCAAATGTTGTCAACTGAGTGGTGTAATTATCCCGCGTCTCATGACTCATTTTCCCGGGTTTGATCTAAAGTTAAGGCAGAATATCCTTTTTTGCTTATTTCGCTGAATAAGATGACACTTGGATCGAGATGAAGAGGTCTGTGAAGCCCAGACTGTCTAGTTAAAGCATGGCATGGAATGAATAATGCTTTAGGGCTTTAAGTTTACACTGCTGCAGGAACATCAGGAGACAGTAGCGCTGGGAAACGCAACATAGGACCACCAGAAGTGTAAAGGAATTACACTTGCATCATCAAATAATCGTTTTAGTACTTTTTTTAAGCAAACGTTTGCCGGCTCCATGTGAAGATTTGATGCTTTTCTTTATCATACATAATAGTGAACTGAATATCTTTGGGTGTTGGATGATTTGTCAGACAGAACAAGACATTTGAAGATAACGCCTTAGGCATTTTTCACTATTTTCTGATATTTTCTAGACAAAACCCGCTCAGATATACAGGCATATATACACATAACAGGCACATAACAGGTGCACTGACATGCTGATACATGCAGAAAACAGACAGAGGAAAAACACTTAAGAGATTACGCAGGATATAGAGAAGGTTCCACTTAAAAGAGGGCAAAACTATTTATTACTAGGAGTGGGTAAAAAAAATAGATTCATGATTCATGGAAATAAGATTGATTGGATTATAGTCACCAGAAGTATAAAACATTACATGTCCCTTATAAATTAAAACTAAAATACCACAAATTCTTAGATTTTTGGGTTAGTGGAAAAAAAATATGACAATGACAGATATATATTTAAATTTGGGACATCTCTGACTCCATACATGCTGAAAATCAAACATTTTTACTGTATCAATTTAGATATTTTCCAAAATAAAAGTCCCTAGAAGTGTATGATTCAACTTTTTCCCATAGTCTAGGGTTAAAAAAGTTAACAAAAATCACAATAAATAATAATATCGAATCGCAATTCTTGTAGAATCGCAATACATATCAGCACCCAAGCATCGTGATAGTATCGAATCGGGAGATAGGTGTATCGTCCTAGCCCTATTTATTACACAATTGTTAACATGAGACATATTTCTTTAAAAGAATTGTCTTTACACTATTTAAATACGCTTGCTGTACCAATTTAAATGTTTTTTTTGTATTGCAAAGGGCCATTATTGTTACATTATCCATCTCACAGTGCATACATTGGTTCTTGAGAATGCATTAGGTTCGTTCACTATCTAACTGAATGGGGGGAAAAAGAGCCTGATATGCATTTGTGAATTATTGTAGGGAAAAAAAATGTACCCATCATGTAGAAAATGTTGCCACAGAGTTGCAGCAAATCCACAAAGTGGAAGTGTTCCCTACAGGCGGCAGGACACCATCTGTGGATAGAGGGTTAGGGGCGGTAGGGATTGGGCCTAAATCAGACTCCTGAAAAGGCTGGTTGATTTCCATCTTTGCGGGATCACGGGCAGTAATTCAGAGAGCAGATGGAAAAACTTTGCAACGAGGATGGCGGGGATTGGATGGGGAAGAAAAACGAAAAGAATTCTCAGGGAGAGAAGCTGAGAAAGACGGATAGGGATTTATTCAGATACATTGTCGGGGTGTTTTGTTTTTGGCTGAGGCCGCAGCAGGACTTTTGCTGGGCTCGTGTGTCCGTTCTGCCTCCAGCACTCGAGTGAGTGATTTAACAGGGTGCTGATGAGAGGAGTCCTCTGCTCTGCAGTGTGCCTCTTCCAGTTTCTGCCTCTGATCTATTGTAATGTTGGGCTATGTGGAGGAGAGCCAGCCCCTCGATTGGCTTACTCATCTCACAAGACCGGGAGATGAAACGCATCCATCTAGTGTGTGTGTTCAAAGAATTCAGCCTAATGCCAAGCGCCCGTGATTGGTACGCCTCATCACTGGCAAGCGCGTACCCAATCAGGGGCTTCCTCTTTCTTCCTGAGCTGCTCTCATTTCTCATTTTCTACGTGATGCATCTCACCTTAGTTTGTGCTGAGTGTGCAGACATTTTCTATACGACTACAGCTCACACACACATCTTGTGACGGTTGTGCTTAATTAATCCTGCTGAGCATTTCTCCTTTTTTAATTATGACATGTTCTGTTTCTAAATCAGCCCTAACTTTTTCCTCTCTTTTTTGTTGAAGACTGTGTGAGTTGTGGCCTACTCATGCGCAGGATTGTTTGCTCTTCGGAAAGGTCAAGTGCAGGTTGCGAGTCATGTTTCTGGAGCAGAGACAGAGAGAGCAGGTTGAGAAGAGGGCATTGCCCAAAAGCAGGATCCTTTCTGCCATCGTGTCTGGCCAATCCTGCAGGCCAACAAACGAACAAACCACTCGGAGGGAACCGTGACAATACAGCATATGAATGCATGTGTGTGCCATGCTTTTGCATTTTTGTGTGTGTGTGTAATCGGCATCCTCGCTCATTAGTGTCTTTGCCTGCAAGAGCTGGAAATGAGGCACGAAAGTCTCGCCATGCAAAGGAAGGTCCCACAGTACTACTGAGTGACTCAGCCCTGGCACTGATGCTAGCAGGGGCTGGAGCTGCCGCCACTCTAGGACTCTTCGGGGGAACTGTGAGACCTTCCAGCGTCCTGGAAAAGATGCCAAGAAGACGGAGAGATTTCCAGTCAGTGGCCTGCCTTGGCCCGCCTCTTCCTTTTCCACTCCGCAGCGACAGCCAGAGTGCAGGCTCCTCGGCTCCCTCGGCCAGGTGTTATTAATGTGGTATTGATCTTTCAAACTCCGGCAAGTCCATTTTACTTAAATTTGATCAAAGCGGCATCCCGTCTGTGGTCGGCAAGTTTGATGTAGGAGTGCGAATTATCCAGCCGGCCAGCCAAGACTTGCATGACGTAATAGTACTACAAGGAGCCCGGGTTTTGCAGCAGAGAAATGTTAGCAGCATTGTGTTGTAGAGCAAAGGACAAGGAAAAAAAAAAAAGTAGAAATCCTCTCAAACATGAAAGAGTGGGTCTCATTTCCATAAGAAGGCTGTATATATTACATATAAGCTACAAATTATCCTCTTGATGTACTGGTCTGAAATGACAGGACTATTACACTCATCACTAAAAAGCATATGTTTTACTCGAATAATGGACGGAGAAATTCATCATTCAACACAGATGGGGCCGGTGTTTATAGCCTGGATATGAAGGAGTGTGAGACTGCAAGTAGTTCAAGCACACGCACAGATGTGCAATTATCTAACAAAGGAATAAGCAGGGCTGTGAGTTGAAGTGCCTGCGTTTTCTTCCCCGAGGTAGCGAGCTCCAGGCTGCAAAAAAGTGGGTCTGGAAGACTGATGCTGCGAGTACTGCGCCTTATCCCCCACCCAGAGGAAAGTTTATATTTAGCCCACTGGCCGTGTTTCAGCGCTTTACCTTTCTCCTATGTCAACACATTTACAGCCAGATTCTCCCGGTCCTCTGTTGTCGGTGTATGTAGTGTGTGTAACGAATGCTCAGGTCGCAGGAGTCAGGGTTCAGGAGTAGGCCAGGATTGCAGTGTGGAGATGTGACCTGTTGTTGAGCCGCCTGCAGTCCTCTCTGCATATCAAACCCCCCTCCGGTGAAATCTGAACCTGCTGACACTCCTCTAAAAGTCAAAACAGTCTCTTCAGGACATTTTTCTCCCCGGTGGTGTAATGGATGCAGGCTTCAGTTGCTCTTTGTGCCACGCTGCCTGCTCTCTAAGGGGAAGTGGTATTTCTGGTTCGACCGATCCCATTGGGCAAAAAAAAAAATGTCCTCTCGGAGACCCAGCCATGAACCCGAACACTTATCACCCTGATGTGTCTCCCACTTATCGGACTGACACTCTTTCACATAAACTTTATTAGGACAGTGGAGATTGAGGAGCATTAAAGTGTAGCAGAGCATGGATAATGGCTAGTGTGCCGATTTAAAAGAGCGTAGTATTCGAGGCCTTCACAGCATGAAGTCTGAGTCAAAACGCCATCTCCGTTATACAGCGTCTAGCGTGCATTGTTCGTCCCCCCCGTTTGCTGTTGAATTGAAGGTGTTTCATCTCCCTTTCCTTTTGCAGTACAGTCGCACGGCACAGCGGTGGCACTCAGCTGCGATAGCTGCTGTTGCTGGTGGGTTATGGGTAGGTCACGGCAGCTGTGGCAGCACAGGTGCCAGCTGGCGGTGAATGAGTCACCGGACTGATTCCAAACCTGTTGAGCACATATAACATGTATGAAGCACTCGGTTTTAAAGTCTTATTAGCAAGAGTCCGATGTTGACTAACCTCGTTTTTGGCTGGGGGACATTAAAGGTGCAGTGTGTAGGATCTGGCGACATCTAGCGGCATGGTTGCAGATTGCAACCAACTTAAACTCCCAAGAGTGTAGGAGAACGACAGTGGCTGACTATCTATAAATGGCCCTATCTAGAGTCAGTGTTTGGTTTGTCCCTTCTGGGTTACTGTAGAAACATGGTGTCCAGCTCCGTGAAGAGGACTCACTCCCTAAGTAGATATAAATAGTTCATTCTAAGGTAACGAAACTTAACTTTTTGTATTTTTTTAGGTGATTATACACTAAAGAAAACATACTTATTAATATTATATTCCATTTCAGCCATTATGTCCCCCTAAATGTTACACATTGTTCCTTATCAGGCTTTTGAAGGAGTTCATCTGGAGTTTTTAAAGTCCACAAAATCTTTATTTGATGTGAAAACACCAAATTCACCCAAACTGGAATTGCATTGTTTTCACGAGAGCGACGTGATTGTTGTTGCATGCAGTTTCATCACAGCACCATGTGAAATTGACACAGTAGTCTGGCAGCTTTGTAATTTCTGCTATTACTGCAGAATGCATGTAATCCTTATTCTACTCTGGACTGCAGGGGCACTGTGTGGGCATCTTATTTAAATGTAAATACAAACAGTGGATATGCAGAGTACGGTGGCGTGTTATGATATGCCGGCAGCACGCTGGCTTCTGACCGCCGGCGGGGTTGAAAAGCTCTTGTCAAGTGATGTTCGCGAAGAGAGAGTTGGGGAACTCGGCCGAGCTCCGGCGCTTTGTTCTGTTTCAGGTGTTGAAGTGAGACAGAGCAAAAGCGGAGCCTATTGATTTCTCAAACACGGCCTGTCACAGTCAGCTTATTGTCTTCTTCCTCTTGAAACTCTCCTTTCGATCCTACATGACCTCCCATCACAATCCTCCCCACTTTGACGTGCCGCTATTGCAGCAGTTGCTCGGGGGATCGTGAGTACCTTCTTCATAAAAGAACATCCCTTCTCCCCCCCCCTCGGCTGTTACACTTTGTATCGTTGTAAGACATTTCAGGGGCAAGCAGTTCAGCTTTTCTCCTCTTTACCATTTCCCTGGTGTCGCGGTATGCGATATGCACGATTCAAATCACTCATTAGCAGCTGATTCATTGAAAACAGTGTCTATTATTCATTTCTTTTGACAAGGTAGTATAATTGCCTGAGGGCAAAGAGATGAATCTGCTTTTGCTGCCCAGTGTGTTTAGACAGTGTGTGAGTCAGTCCTGCAGGGACGCTAATGAAGAGAGATAGCTCCTGACCAAGGAAATATGTGCCCTTTATCTTCAGATCACTGTCGTGTTGCTCAGAAACGGCTACGATTCCTCATAATGCCGGCATATGCGCTATGATGTTTTAGGTCCGTTTATACAGACCCAGAGAGGGGATCTTATTGTCACCAGGTGTGGACAAAACCTCCTTTCCGGGCACGCTCCACTGCCCTCCGGGGCCCTCCAGGGTCGTCCTCCTGGTGATTGCTGAGCTGCTCGGCGTTCCTGAGAGACAGCTCGTCAAACAGTTTGAAAGACCTTTATTTGTTCCTGCGCTGGCCGTCTGACTCGGCCCGCCAGCTAAGGGGGGGGGGAGGCTGGGAATGGGGAGGTGATTGCCCGAGAGATGAGGGGCTTACGAGTGGATTGAAGTGGGCAACCAACATGACCCAGAGCCTTGTTTGAGGGGCCTTTCATGTTTCCCTTCCACAGTCCTGTCCACACTCACATAGATGTGTTTGAAAATGCATCTGTTCTTGGCCAAGCCGGCACTGGAAAAATTTGACCTTTTTTTTGAAAACGCTTCCAGTGGATGATTCTTAAAAAACGCCGGTCTCCCGACGTCATGCGAAACGGGGGAGCTTTTCAAAAACGCTGACACCACCGCTGCGATGTGATCTACCGTAAAGCTGCCGGCTCTAGGGGCCCAGTCGGAGGAGATTTCCACGGTCTTTCTATTGTTTTTGGCATTTTAAATACGAACGGCAAACTTTTTTTTGAGAGCGGCCCTGGAAAGACTAATGTGGACAGAAAAGCTTTCATGCCATTTTCAAATAGCGTGGACTCTCTGCAGCCGAAAGGCAGCGCACAGTTTTCCGTGTCACACACGCGAGCCAGAAATATGCAAGAATGTCCAGGGAGCCCACGGGGTGCCGTTAACAAAGAGCTTAATTCAAAACCACAAACAGAAGATTACAATAATTGCTTGTGTGTACGCGTGTGGGTGTCTGAGTGGGTGTTAGCACGCATACTGGCGAGTGCCGAGGTGTGTGTTTTTATATGGAAGGGGCAGATTGCTGATTGCTCCCACCTGATTATATGTAAATATTTGCTGAACTCCTTTGGCCATTTTGAACTTCCATAAATCACAGCCATGTGGATTATTACGGAGCTTTTGTTTGCCTTATTCCTCCATGGTGTGAAAATGCTAATGAACAAAAATTAGCATAGGACATATTCCTCTCATGATAAATACGTCGCACTGCAAAAGATCAGAAAGCCGGGCTCTGCCATCGAAACAGGCTTTGTGTGTTTAGAGAGTTAGCCGGAGTACACAGGGTGTCAGAGACCTCGGAGCAGATCGGCCCTGGCCTTTGTCTGCCCAGACAGCCAGGGTAATTAAGAATCAGCTTAGAGCCGGGATTATGGCTGGAAGTAGGCTGATCACAGGGGGACAGGAGAAAAGGCATTAGGAGAATGGTGGTTAATATGGGTATTACTCTGCTTAGCAGTGGTATCATGTGACAATAAGACAGCCGACAATGGAGCCCTGTTGATGCCGAGATCCCTCGCTCTGCGCTAATAGGCTTTACTGCAGATAGCTTTGTTTACTCACACCGCGCAGCACTTCACCTTCCCCGCTTTATCTCCCTTCCTCACACATTCAAACTTTGTTATAATTTGTCTCAACCTAATTAGAAAATGGTAATATTTTGCTGTACAACCTCCCAGGGGGTATTTTAGCAGTGTTCAGACAGTATATTTGCCTTACACCAGCACCTTTTTAAAATGAAACATGCATGATTGTTCATCTCTCTTGTGCACACACACTCTCTCTGGCTGTTTGTTTTTTTTAGATATTTTCGTAGAATGTAATTAATGTTCTCATTAACTGAGGGAACGAGCTGTAATGCAGAACTAAAAGGGCCCCCGATACCCTCGGGTCCTTGCCCTCCTCTACTTTAGGAAAAACACGGTTGTTGAAATGGATAGCCTGTGTTTGGCATGTGAAAACAGAGAACGGTAAAATAGCTTCTTCTTTTGTCCGTCCAGGCTTTATTTATTGTGATCCGCATGCAGAGGTAACCCGACGCTCTGCACCACAAGTGAAGCCATTTGTTGCCCTTTAGAAAAAGGATGTGGAACCAGGCCAGTGTGAATAATAACAATGTAGGGAGTGGGTTTATCCAAACACAGAAAGGTTACATCAAATAGCCCACCTAATGCGTCACATTACTCTTATTTACAGTGAACCTGTGCATTTATTCCTGCTATCAGCTCTGCCCTGTGTTGGAAAAACATTCCTGCAGGTGGATAGTTGGCAGACTTATCAGTGCGCGACGGGGACAGGGCAGTGCTTTGTTTCAACTTTGGTTTCAGAGGGAGCAGGGAATTGTTTTCCACAGTCTTTAAGAGCTAATCCCATCAGAGGGACTGCGCAGCATGGAGGCCTAACTCAGTCACGTCTGACGCAGCGCTGCCAGAGCAGGAGGCAGACAGGAATGTGTTTGTCTGGCTAACTTGGCTTCATTTATTCCCTAACTGGAAAAGCAAAAGGAGAAAAACTCCTCCCAGACATCTTGACTTCTTAATTCTTTCTCTCTGAGGCGGGATAGGGAAGCGAGTGTCTGATTCTGGGTTGTGAAAGCAGATTGGGATTCAGTAGCGGTTTGTGGAGATGCCGTGGTGGCTCAGACTATCATTATGACAGATGAATTAACTAGGTTTTACCTCTCAGAGGAGGGTTCCTCGCTTCACTGGTTGTCTGCTGGCTTGGATAGGCACATGTGCTCCTGGGGGAACGGGCTCATTCAGTGCTTAGACCATGGAACTGGAGGATTTATCCCAGTCCAGTGAGTCCCTGTGGCGCCACAAACTCCTGCAGAAGGATTTAACATCGGCATGTCCGTCTGTCTGTTATTTTCTCCCGAGATCGGGAAGAGAGATTCGTCTATACTTCCAATAAATGCTTGCGTCTGCACCTGTGGTGGATACCATCTGGTTAAAAATGAATAATGGGAGAGGTGTGGGTGAAAGGTGAAGTTCAGGAGTTATTGAGAAGGAGATGTGTTTTTCATGAGTGTTGACAGTATTATGTGCTCTTACTCAACTCCTGTAGAAAAATAGGTTTAGAAATCTTGGTACAACTTTCTGATAAGTCCGTATTTATAAAGGGTTTATAAGTTACTAATAGTGTAATTACTAATTCATTGTTTGCTAATGCTTTATAGAGCAGCTATAAACAATTAATACCCCAAATCTTTGGGTAAATCCCTTTTAGGATATAGTTATGTCTGCAGTTATAAATCTTAGTAAGGCATTTATAAATGTTCTTTTTTATTTTTAATTAGTTGTTAATAGATGGATTTTGGTCCAGAAGCTTGACTGCAGAAGGTCAAAGAGCAAATGGTCCATTAGAGGGGGGTAAATTAAGCAGCTAACAAATCAAAGCATGCTTCTAGAGGAGGATAAATTAGGGATGCACTGATCCGACTTTTTCAGTCCCGATACCGATAGCGATACCTGGGCTTTGGGTATCGGCTGATACAGAGTACCAATCCAGTACCAGTGTTTAATCAATAAGCTGTATGCTTCGCTCTCTCGACCGCACACCAACACTCGCTAATGCTTAAACACACCACCTACGCACTGAGTTATTCCTTAAAGGAGTGTGCTACTTGTAAAACATTTTAGTTTAAAAAACATCTTAAAAATACATAATTCCCCGATGATTGGGCCCAGCGGGCCGCTGGGCTTGTGATACACTGGGCGGAAAGCCTGCAATTGAAGGTTGGTTATTGTAGTTTGGCCGACTGATTGAGCTCGCTTATCAACATGGTCGGCAGCTGCAACTCGTGGAGGCAAATACTTTAAACCATTAACGTCCAGTTGCTGTAATTTGCGTCAAAAGTCTTACTCCTTCTTGGAGTTATAACTCAGTCAAAGCTGAACACACAGACAAATAGGAGGATATCATTATCTCAGATGTCTATCCCTAATGAACGTCCATGAATGCCGCTCCAACTCCAGAACTTGCCTGAGAATCATCACGTTTTTTTAGGTTCTTCAGTATCAAAGTAATCTGGTGATAATCATCTATACGTCTGTGTGGGTACATTGCGAACAGGAACTATTAATAGCTAACTCTGCATACTTTTAATGGTGCCAATTTGCCATCTGCTCTAGACAAGTATAGTTTCTTTACAAGGTTTTCCCAACCTGAACATGAAGCTCAAGCAGTACCTGAAGGTAGATTTGACCCAATATTAAGCTAATTTTAGTTTGTGTATCTCAACACCTGAGACAGTTGTTTCTCAGTAGTCAGTCGCCATCTGTTTGTTTGTCTTGAAGGCTTTTATTTTGAAGCAGCTGCAGAAAAGTGTTGAGTCTGAATTACCGGAAGACAAACATGGAAAGCATCTGCCTTCTCACAGCTGTTGTCTGCTGCTCTCGTTCTTCAGCTAAGTTTAGTCATTGTGATGCATTGTACTCCACTTTTTTGTCTGGGTCATAATATGTAGTATCGGGGCTTTATGGTTTAAAATAAGACATTAAAAAAGTACTCTCTATCAGTCCCCCATGTTGCGCCGGTCTCGTGATTCTTGTCACAAACTGGACATGAAGTAAAACTTAGATATCACTGGGTTTCTAAAAGACACGTCTCTCACATCCTTCACTGTGTCAAGGTGCTTTTCTGTTCTTAATTTCTCTATGTCTTCATTGCTCCATCATTCCCCTCGTGTGTTTCACCCGGCTCTGTGTTTCCCCTCTCCATCTTTGTCCTTGTCCTCTCAGCCTTAGGGCTTCTCGGGGATCTACAGTATGCTCAGTGTTTCAGGGTAAGGGCTCAGTATTCTAGGCAGGGGTGAGCAGCGCCAGCTCAAAGCAGACCTGTCTTTGAGTATGTGCGTCTGCCAGCCTCCCCCGGCGCTCATTAAGCCGGTGTGTGAAGGTGTGCGTTTCCGGAGGCTGCAGAGGGGAAACATGCGCGCATGTGGAGGTTAAAAGGCCTCCGACAGAGACATAATTTCCCAGCCTGGGGCGATGGGAGAAGGTAACTTCATTAGCCAGTTCCCGCCGCACAGATTAACTTGATTATACTAACCAAGTCTCGATGGCGACAGCGGCGCCGGGTACAAATGTCACACCTGGAACAAAAATCTGTGCATCTTTTTTTTTTTTTTAGGACTAATGGAGTGTGTGTCTGTGAGTGTGTGTGTGGTTGTGTGTGTGGTTGGGTGTGTGCAGCGAAGGGGAGGGAGAGAAGGAGGGTCAATTGATACACCTGGGACATTTGGCTGCTCTGTAATTTGCAAAGTGGCTCATCTTCAGGTAATGAGCAGGTAGCGGTCTAGGAACTCCTTTCTATAATTTTGCTGATGGAAGTCACACTCTTGCTTTAATGCATGCCCATGTGCACACACAGTTAGCAGCCTCTCTGTAAGATTTCAGGCACACATTACCCGTCGTCTGACCCCTTAGTCCCTTTTTGTTTTAAAATTCCTGCCTCGCAACCGCAGAGTGTAACTATCAGTTCTTTCCACTCCGACTGCATCTACAATATCTGTCGCCATATCTTTTAATATGCACAAACATCCACAGTCATGCACAGTCACACACTCGCCCCTTTCATTACTCCGAGGGCAAACAACATTAACCTCTTTTAACCCGAATTGATCCGCAGCACCTCTTGACTTCACTCTCCACATTAGCTGATGGGATCGGCGCGGGTTTTACAGATGTGTCGGCGCTCCGCGTGCCCCTGAGGTGCACCTTGGGCAGTGGAATTAGCGAGATAAGTTTGTACCATTCGCAGGAAGCGGTTCGTTGCAAACACAATCGCTAACCATATCTTCATGGCCACTTTTTGCAGTCTTTTCATTCTCTCTAAGACTTTATTGACCAGAAAATAGAGGAATTTTGTTTCCTTGGGCGTGTTAGATTAGGACTGTCTAAGCCGTCCGCGTGGAGCTGTGTGCGTCAGATTAAACACTTTAAATCACTCGAGGGAGTTGTCGCGAAGGCCACTTTCATGAATAGTCTCGCCTCTTATCCTGTAATGCATTGTAATAGCTTTTGTGTCTGCACTCACCTGTTGAATCAGAACATTTTTCTTCTCTCTCCGTGAATGTGCCGATATTCTGCGAATTCTGTATTCGCCACACACACAGGCTACTATCATATAACATTCATAAGCGAGGCTTTACTGCCAGTCCAGGCTAAAAAGTATTCCTAAGCCTTCTGTCAGACTCCCGGCGAGGCAATTCTTCTTGACCTACAAATGCTTCAGAAAACAGACACACACACATACACACACATGCCTGGGCTTGTCAGCTCCCCAGTCATGTATCCTGGTCAAGGTGAAGAAGAAGTGTGAAGGGGGTGGGGGGGGGCAGGTGAAGTTGGAGAAATGCAGACACATGGAGATGAGAGGAGGGAGCGAGGGATAGAGAGAACGCACCATCGCAGACGTCCTGCCGACAGCCGCCCTGTTGTTGTCAGTCTGGAGCTGACAGGCCAGATTCGGTGGGATTGTGCCGCGCTGCCGCTTTGATGAAATGTGTTCGGGAAATGAGGAAAACCGAACTGACTGCAACCTCTGGCTCTAAACAGACAAAACACGGCGCTCATGAAAATGAGGTTGTCCTTCCTGTGCGATGTTTGCCGGAAGAGTGTTTTTGGGGGCTAATTTCTTTCTTTCTTTCCTCGGTCACTCACTGCTCAGCAGAGACGGCAGCAGCAGATTTTGATGCTTCAGGATAAATGAGCACACGGACACATATATGTTTACGAGTGCAGATTATAATTTCAGGGAAATTACAGCTTTCGGAAAATTCCTCCAGTCATCTCCATTATCATGGCGCCGTGTGTGGCACGGGGGTTTACAGCAGAGCCACTAGGCACCAGACAAAAGACAGCCACTCAGGTACATCATTAGTGGTTATATCAACATGAAAGCTCATAACACACCACGCTATGTTATTATCTCAGCAGCCACTGTACTCACATTGTTTTGGCCTCTAGCAGTATATGCAGGGCGGAGAGCTTCCTGTCGCAGGTCCTGTTTTTTTTGTGCCACCTTTACAGCTGCCTGTGTGGAGAAACACACTGCCCTCTCTCCAGGGCCTTTGATAAAATGATCTGCATACTGAAAAATAACTAGGAAAGGGTCACGTGATCATGATTGGCTTTTTTTCTACTGACTGCAAATAGGGTCAAATTACCAGAACAGGAATACAGAGAGAGGGTTTCTGTCTCAATCCATGAGCAGGACTGCTTTATGGCAATATTGGATTTACAGGAGGTTTTTTTATCAATTAAATGATTAGTAGTGTTGAAATGATGAATTGATAAGTCGCTCGACAGAAAATTAATTGACAGTTTTGATAAAAGATTTATTATTTAAGCAACTAATAAAGCAAAAATGCCAAATGTGAGTATCAGACATTATCAATTTGATGATGTCACTGCCTCTGGTACATTGTGGCATTTTTCACTATTTTAAAACATTTTATAGACTAAGTCATTCTTTGATTAATTAAAAAAAAAATCAGGATTTGTTTTACTTTACAAATACAGCATCAACAATGCCACATATCACTAGTTATAGCCTAAACTAGTTTGCAACTCCTGTCCCTAGATGGACCTTCATACAAATAGCACTCAGTTCAATGTTATCAGGCTATTAAATAGGCGTTATCGGTCGCTATAAGCACCATTGATGTGTGTCATTAAGGGCGTGCTACACCTACTACGTTGTAAAAGTCAAAGCAAAACTTAAAAGCAACACGTTCTTACATGTAAAACTGAATGAAACGTCACGTTTTGAACACAAACAAAAAGATTTCTTTTGGCTTAGGCAATAAAACTACATCTTTTTTATTTTTGAAGGGACTGTTTGTAACTTCTTACACTTATAAATCATTGCGGGTCGGTGTCCCATGCGGGCTTGCGTGTCGCTATGCTGTTCCAACACAAACTACACGGAAGCACCAACTCTGCAAAGTTATATCTAGTGAAGAGTGTCTTCTTTTGGTCATCTACCAGGTGAATAGATGATAAAACCTACTATTGGGTTTAGTAGGCTCCTATTGACCCGCATCTATGGTGCTTATTGCGGTAACGCCTATTTAATAGTCTGACAACAGTCACACAAACTCAACAAAACACATACAAAACAAGAAAAATGCACAATTAATTAACATACCCTAATACCCAGTGAAAAACACCTGATAATTCATGTTTCTGTTCATTATGAAAAAGATATTTTGTCGTCTGGTTTCCAGAAAATGAAAACTATACCATGACACTGTATATCTGTTCTGATGTAAATTGATAGAAGATGTTACCTAATGGCCCACTGCTATACGCCATAACCATAGTGAGGTACCATAACATACACATTCACGCAGACAGATGCATACACACTCTCCTTCTGTCTTTTTTTCTGTCTTTTACACACCCTTATAGTTAGAGAGAAAGCCGTTATCTCAGCGATGGTGTAGCACACATCATTTGTGCTGGAGCAGAGTGGTGCGTTCAGTTTGTGCCTGAAGGAGCAGGATTAGTATGAAGATATCGTAGAGAGCTCCTTTAGTATCTGCCAGAGGTTTCCCAGCTGCACTGTGCATTCTCCACTAGGCCTCGTAGCTTCTTTTAACTCGCTCTGGCGTGCTCAGCAAAAATCATTCTTACCTTGAGGAGGAATGAGCACATGGGGGTTAGTAGAGGTGGTAATGCTATTATGACTCGTCAAGCCTTGGCTCCGTTTGGCGTCATTTCTTTTCATGCGGTGCCCCATTCACATCTCGATCCACCTGATCTATTCATTCCAGCCCCCCACACACCCTTAGGCTACTTGTTCACAGGGGGGCCTCTAGTTTCACGGCCGCCTCCCTTTTTTTCACATTATTCTCCGATGTGTTTGGCATGTTCTTGGCAGCGGCGAGAACTTTGCATGTCTTTAGCGCCCACGGCACACACGGAGCGCTGGAGTTGAAAATGATTAATTTTTCTCTGCAAAACAGCGCCGCACTTCAGACGAGTTTTCACGAGTTTCTCTCAGCAATAACCCCAACCAGAGCTTTTTACATATGCATGTGTTTAGTGCTGCCGGAGCTGAAAAAGAGGTGCTTGGTGGGCACAAGCGTATCTTCAAGATCCCTCGCTCTCGTCTCGCCCTGTCTCTTTCCTCCTCCACTTTCCCTCTCTGTTTCCTCCTATCTCATCCTCTCATATGTTTCCAGCCGCTGCTCTCTGGGCTCTCAAGCCGTCCCGTGTGAAGCCTCAAATCAACACCAGCAGCAAGACCGGGCAGGAGCCGGCGTCGTCCCGCAGCAAGGCCACAAAGCAGCGCGAGATTGACGGGCTGTGTAGCCAGATCTGTTCTGCCTCGCTGCACTTTGTGTGCGTCTGAGCGCGTGTTTGTGATTTGCGGGATGGAGGGATGGATGTAGGGAAAAGGGAATGAGAGAGAGAGAGAGGGAAAACAGAGGCCAGGGGAACCGGCTTTGCTTTTGTTGAGTTTACATAATTAATGCTTTGTTAAACAGAACTGTGTCTACACACAGTATCAGCTCTGATCACAAATGCAAATATTGTCAGGAGGCTAAGCGTGGAAAACTCTCAAAATGCTTCACAATGGGCTAAACGAAGCATCCATATACATTCATTACTCCGGTGGTTGTAGGTAATTAAATTTCAGGTAATGAAAAGCTGGAAACACTGATTACTTTTTTCTCAGAGCCATTCGGATGCTTTTGAATCAGTGCGTGAATTTATTACCAACTGTAAGGATGTGTTGTGACTGCACCGAATCATTATATGACTTTATCACTCTTCTCCTTTCTTTCTCCCCCCCCCCACCTTGAGATAAACTTGTTTGTTAAAGGGCTTTACAGACAAATTTGATGCGACTTAACTCGATAATTAACGTTCGGGACAGTAGAAATGAAGTCATTGATATGTGTGTGTGTGTGTGTGTGTGTGTGTGTGTGTTTCTCCTGAGTGGGGGTTACAGCTGTTTGTCATTCGGAGTCAGAAGGGCTCCAGAGAACCCACTGTGATTAGCCTCCCGCCCCTGGGACCGTATAGCTTTCCAGGACCTGCTCCGTCAGCACCAAACAGGACATTTATCACAAACTCCCCCTCAATCCTGCTACCCCACGCAGCATGGAGGCAAGCTCATAACTCTATATATGTATATGCAAACACAGAAAGACAAACACAGATAGACTGATCATGCATGCACAGATAAAGAAAATATTGACGAGAAACGGAGACAGCAATCCCGTGTGGATATTTCCATTTACACTAGCCATACAAAAACACAAATTTCCATAATGAGACATGCAGAAAAAAACCAAGATGAGAACCTAGAGACCTTTACTCGACTGAAACACATGCCTGAACTCATCCTAGAATGCCACTGAAGCTATTTGGTTGACCTACGACTCCACACACGCTGTGCACCTGGTGATACAGTTGTGTGTGTGTGAGTTGTAGGTGCTTAGGGGTCAATCACAGTTGTGTGAAGCTTTCACAGGTCTCAAATTACAGCATGGCGCTAAGTGCTTCTGTGTTATCTTAAAGCTACATGCATTGATTTTTTTGCCCACTTTTGTGTCATGGCAACAAGCTGTAAACAAAACCCTGACATATAAAGTTGATATTGCGAACTTGTTAGCAAGTAATACCTTATTTACACATCCAGCAGACACGGAGCAACATTTGAAGTTGTGTTTCTGTCCGCCTGGCAAATTTAAGTCCAATATTCACTCTCCTTTTGGCTCTGTTTTGGTCTCCACCACCGGGTGAGGGAAATATCTCCAACCCAGCCATGAGGAAACAAAAGGCGTTAATTATCACACTAAATAGGCCATCAAAGGGACTCTCCCACACCGCCGCACAACCCCGCCTGATCTGGTGTGAATGCAGCCTTATAGTCATCAGATGGCCAGAAACACGACTCAAAATTAATGCTAATGTTGTTCTGTAGCCGCTGGATGTGTAGATAAACAACTCTTTGCTTAACAAGTTCACAAATATCAACTTTATAAGGTGTTAATATGTAAGTGTTGTGTTTGCAGCTTGTTTCTGCTGCCCCCTAGTGGCCAAAAGAATCAGTTATTGTCATCAGTTATCTCACACACACACACACACACACACACACACACACACACAAACAAACCAGACACACACACACACACACACACACACACACACACACACACACACACACACACACACAGAGGTACATTGCAGTCTGACTCACTGGACTCTGTGACATGTGACTGTAATTCAGCCTCAGAGCTCCATAAGTCATATCCATAATGCACGGCATGCAACTGCATAGCGGTAGTTAATATTACTGAATCACTTTGATGAATAACTGCAGATGAAATGGCTTTAATGTGGTCCTGACTTATTGTTGGTGATTCGTGTTAACCCCTCTACGAAGCAAGCACTGGGTGGTGCACTTATAGGTGGTGCACTATCTGGAGCCAACACATTAATAATCTATCTGGAAGCAATTCTGCTATTTTGTCTTCATTACCTGTAACTCATTTAACATTTATAAACTACAACAGCACTTATCATTAAATGAGTGTAATCTAAATTCATGAAGGAGTTATTTTAGTCACCAGGATGTGTGCGCTTCCGTGTAGAGCTGAAATGATTAGTCGGTGGAGAGAAAAGCCAACATTTGTCGGTTCCAGCTTCTCATATGTGTGGAATTGCAGCATTTTCTCGTCTTACATTATAGTAAATTGAATATCTTTTGGTTTTTAGACTGTTGGTCGGACAAAACGAGACATTTGAAGACGTGACCTTGGGCGCTATGAAATTGCAATAGACATTAATTAATCAATATTAAAAATAGACATTAGTTGCGGCCTTTATTCTGTGTGTTGACTGTTGAAAAAGTAGCAACATCCAGTGAATACTTGCAGGTACAAGAGTGGCTGTTATGACAATCGATTTTCCATTTTGTGAAACATTGGAGTGTTTGTAATTGTATTTTCGGTTATTACGGAACTTCTTTCATACAAATCTCTAAAACATGTCCAAACAGTATGTTTGGTTGAATTGATTCCTCTTGATGCTCAAGCTGTCACGCCGCTGCGTGTCAATTATGTCCTCGTTGCTGGCTGGAGGGCATGAAGTGGATTGTATGATCGATACTTTAACCCGCTGCAGCAGTCTCTCATGTCTCATCTCTCGCACTCTTCCTGCCTCTCAGACGCAGAGTGTGTTTCTATGACGGGCTGCTAGTGTGGAGTCAATAACACATTTGTTAGAAGAACGCCCAGCCCCCACAAGAGGGACCTCTCCGGGTTCATCATTGGCTTATTAGACATACGTTTGTCTCCTATCGACCTGTTAGTCCTGCCGCATGATCCACAACGCTTCCTCTCCGCCCTCTCTTAGTGTTTTTATCCCCGCCCCGGCCCTGCCCCGAACAGCTCGCCGTTCATACATAAAAGTGGCTCAGCGAATTTGTCTCGCTGAGGTTTTTGGTTGTAATTGTGCCTGGAGATATGATGACCCAGTTTGAGGCAATGAAGTGAGAACTGACTCAGTGCAAACTGTGAATCAGTTTTACGGGAAGCAAAGAAATATGCAAATAGGGATACATAAAAGAACATTTTGAGGGAGTCTGGACCTCTTTTGACATGGTAATGGCTCAATTTAGTGTGCCAATAATTGTACAAAACTGTTGCCCATTAATTATTTTTGTATATTTCAGCTCTCATTAGCAGTAGGTAGAAGCGTCACTCCCACATATGAATCATCATGCGGTCTGTCTCCAGTTTGAGATTCTCTCGCAGACATTTGATTGGCAAAAACAGCAAAGCCTCTGAGAGCTGAACAGGCTTGTAAATACACACCACTGAGCTTTAAGTGTGTTTATTATGCCTTATCTATATATATTTGTCTGAGCAACTTCTGTGCTTGAATGCCTGCTTTTTAAAAGACCCAGCCCTGCCAAAAAGGGATTGCTTCTGATTAATTTTCTCTTTCATGCTTTGAGGACTGGCAAACATCCTGAAAAGCATTGTCAAAATATATAAAAAAACAACAAAACAACAACAACAAACCAGAGTTATTGGAAGTCTTTGGAAGTAAATGTTTGTTGGCTGTGTCTTCAGAACTGATGGGTGCATTAATGGCTGGCAGACTGTCATTTTCTTAAATGGTGAGATGTTGCTCTCAAGATGCATAAACGCCTTCGCTTCAAAGCAGAACAGAACTTAATGCAGAGACAGAGATCACAAATAATGCTCTAAATGTGGCAGTTATTTCTTTTTTTTTAATATTCAAAAGAAAGCACGACTAAATTGCTGTTAAGTTCTGCAGTTATTTCTCCAGGGCTCTGTAATTTTTGGTAGCTGCTGCTAAAATTACAGACAAGAAAAAAGAACAGACAAAGCTCTTCAGCGCTAATTGCCTCTGGAGAAAGCTCCCTCTTCAGTGTGCAGTTGGCGGGCTTGTTATTACTGTACCTGTGCAGGCCCTGTGATGGGCTCAGGTCTCAGGTGAATGGCTGCAGTGTCTCTTTGTTGTCAACAGAAGACAGGGATTACGTGCCGGCTATCTGCTGCTGCCAGGGTGCGAGTCAGGGTGAGCGGCGCCCTCGCGGCCTCCGTTCCACCCGCTAGTCTTCGTCATTGCCTCATCTGCGTCTGGAAATAATCATCTCTGATAATGAGTGGGAAGGAGAAGGAGGCAAAATACAAACCAATCAAGAGTGGAAAGTGTCAAACGGGGTGTACATAAATTTACATTTGCGAAGAATTCTGTCTGCGTCTCAAAGAGACTGCCAAGTGCCTGCGTTTATAGTGAGCTGAAGCTGCCACAGGCAAGATGGTTGCTGTTATTTATGTTCAAAGACTTGTGCTGTGATTGAAAAGGCACCCCGCTCTTTGATTTACCACTGTGTATCAATCAATCAATCATGAGCGTGTACGAGTGAGCTCGCCTCAGACTTGCCGCGCCTCGTCGTTTTTACAACTCTCACATCATTAGAATTCATATTGGGAGATGTTTCACGCGGGCCAAAGGTGGAGTAGCTCGCTTCTCCCGCTCCCGTCTGCAGATCCACCTTGATGATGTCTCAGTCGACGAAATGCAAGAACCCGTGCGTGCGATCGGACGCTAATGAGACACGAGCATCGCTTGTGATTGGAAAAATGAGACATGTGAGGTTACTATTGTTTGACATCTCTCTGCTTGTGTAAAATGAATCCTGCTGTGCACTCCCGTGGTGTGATTTTCTCTCATAAAAATCTTACTACTCACTCACTGCTTTAAGTACCTTTTTATTTCATGCTCTCCTCTCTTCTATTTGTAGACAGGAGGCGCTCGCACCGGGGAAGAGCAGAGGTGCAAAAAAAAAAAGAAGCAAAGTTAAATAGGTCAAGGGAAAAATAAGTCTTTTACAGACTTATAAATAGTCGTAATATATTTAAACTCAGACAGCTCCACATTCTGGCTAACAACCTTAGGTGCAGAGGGTAGCATTTTCAAGACTCTATAAATTAATTGGATAAAGTATCTTGTTCCAGCAAATCACAGACTGTTGTTTTTGGCTTATTAAACCTCAATTTGCATTTTGAATCTCTCGTTTAAATAAACAAATTAGTCATTTGTTGAAGGTATTGTAAAAGCAATAGCTCTGGAGGATAAAGGTGAGGTTTTGTTGGATCATTTTGCTTCATTTTTAGATTAGTTTGTGCATGTTTTTTTCTTTTCTTATCAAAGCATCAAGCTTTTTCTCCTCCACATTTTTGCTCCCACGCTCTTGGACAACATCGCCGTTGTCGTTCTGCTGATAGGCAAGCCTGTGCTCGCCCGTGACTGACAAACATCCCCTCTCTGGTCCCTAAAGGGTTCCGGTTGGGTTGAGAATAGTAATACCCGAGGACACATTTCCTCTGCATTTGAATACAGTAATGTTCTTTTTGATCTTGATTATGAAACATTTTTGTCGTATGAAAGTGCAATGTTAACGTTAATCTGAAGTGAAGTTTTGGACAGGCTGTTTATTGGGTTGTAAAGTAAAGACCGTAGTGTTGCTGAAGGACTGATTTTGTCGATTAACTCACAGCAGGAACATCAAACGGGGAAACGGGAGTGCAACCTTCCAGAATAGACGGATTCAAAGCAGTGACCGAACTGCTTACCCTTGTGTTCACCTTGTCATCTGATAGCTCTGTGAAGAACAGAGGAGGAGAGGGAAGGAGGAAGCCGGTAACGTCTGACGAAAGACTGACTTTTTATGCAGATTAGATGCAGAGTATTTTTAACCATGCAAGCTCTGGTGGATAACAAATTGTTTGTTTTGGGGCTTTGACAGTTTGTTTGAATATGTAGATATTACGGAGGGAATAGGGAGGAAGGGAGTGAGGGATGGCAGGCAGGCAGAGATAACGCCGCTCATTTGCAATCAAGATCAGATACTTGTTGGTCACAGTGCAATAGAGTTAAGAGCACTTTAATAACCCCTCAATGTCTAGGGTTTTCCTTTTATTTAGCCTCAAGTCGCTTTGATTTGGGAAACATCATGACAGCATCATGTACTGTATGTTCTGCATCAGCATGTTCTAACTTTTAATTGAAGCCGTATGAGGTTTCCATTGAATGAAATATTCAAACCCAAGACTCTATGTGGTTTCGTGGCTGCACCATTTCATCAGAAGGAAAATGCTCTAGATGTCTTGTGCTGAATTTTATACACATTTCCTTCAAATTCAGCCTTACGTATTTGGTATCTTTTGGAACCACTAGGGATCTCAATTAAAAATGTAAAATAAACCACTTGATGGTGGTTTGTAGATAGATAGGTGAAGTTTGGAACATAGATCGACGGGTACATTTAGAGCTTTGCTTGCGTCACGCTCCGCTCTTTCAGTCCGCTAAACATCACTGCAGATGCTGCACCGACCTTCACCTATCTGACCATGTGTGCTTCTGAGAACGTTGATTTGTAAAGGCAATCATTTCTGGGTTAGAGAATTGAAGAAAAGTTGTGGCATTAGTTTTCCCCAGATGCAGTCAAAGCCATTTCTTCTCCAAACCTTCTGCTCCCTGTGATCCCTGTTGTCTATCACAGATAACAGATTCTATAAGTGTGTATAAATGTGTTGCCCCACTTGCTCTACAGCACACATAAATGAAACAATGCAAACACAGTTACTGAGGGGAATGTAATTAAAGCGTGACACGGCCTTGTCACGTATGATACATCCATCTGCTGAACTGTCACACTGTATTTATGGCATGACTGCTGCTAACTTTCTTCGACAAGTACGAATGCAGCTTTAGATCGTGGATACAAGTGGCTGAAATTGCCCTGGACATTTGGAAGGAGCTCCGAGTAGAACCGCCGCTCCTTCTCACTGAAAGGTGGCAGAGGTGGTTGACAAGGTTTAGGCATCTGATTTGGATGCTGGTTTAGACCGTAGACTGTACAGTATATAAAGATAGACGACATGACAGCTTCCCAAAAGTGAAACCAAAACATCTTGATCGCCCCCTGGTGGCTGGCTGCGGTACAGGTCATATATCTCGTCTCCTCCATGTTAGCGGATGGGACATGGGCCAAACTAAAAGGTCAAAGCACACCTCAAATAAACTTTTCCCAAACATGGTTTCTGTCATTTTAGGAAGTTCTTATCACGCTGATGTATGTTCAAGTGTTCATTTTTCGGACAAGTTTGGTTTTAATTAGTTATTTGATGCTATAAAAAGGGGGGTGAGACATCATGATTGACAGCTGCTCTGAATGAAATAGTCACGGAGTTGGAGGATCGGGAGTGAAGGAGGAGATGTAAATTTAACTTTCCATAACTGTCACGAGTCTGTTTAATAGAACATGTGCCAATTTGATCATAAATATATTTATAGAGATATCATGGTTAGTTGTTGTGTCTTTCGAGCCAAACCGTCAGTCTATAGGTTGGAACCAGAACTCACCGCAGGGATTATGTATCCCACCTGGTTCTGGGAGCACCTCGGGATCCCCCAGGAAGAGCTGCAAGACATTTGGCCGAAAATAGATGGATGGTTTGAACAATTTTTTGGCTCGGGGTTATACCTGGATGAACGCATTACTTCACTTAGTTGTGAACTATTCCTGGCCAGCCCCAATTAATTTGATGCTGAGGTTATGCACATCCACCTCCTTTACGTCGTCCCCTGACGCCCACTTCTCCCCTTTGTGTTTGTGGTCTAAAATCAGCCTAATTTTGGAGGTGACCTGCTGCTCCTGAGATTAAGTTATGTATCATTCTCCTAATCCTCGCTGACAAGTGTGTGTGTGTGTGAGTGGTGAAGCCAACTTCTGCAGCATGTCATCCACTAACAGATGGCATAAATCATTCTCTTAAACGCTGCATTAAGTATTAATCATTCTCAGCGCTGTCACTGTCACACTGCTCGGTGGGCCACGGGCGTGCAAAGTGTGATTAATGGAGGTGGAGATTTAAGGAGCCACTTTTTGAACCCCCCACCCCTTTTACCTAGCATCCCCTATTGGCTGCGGCAGGGTTGACGCCGGGAGCCCCTTGCGCTTCCACAACAATGACCTCGGAGAAGTGGCCAAATGGATCATAGGGGATAACTCGCTCTTTGGTGTTGCGCAACCCAGCTGCCTCATCTGGGAAGGATAAAGCAGTAAAAGTGATGTACCATTTTTTTGACTGACGGGATATTCTGTGATTCTGTTTTTTCTTTAAGAAAACCCAGAAGAGACATAGTTTAGTAGAGTAAGAGGCACATGATTATCCAGAGGGAGAGTGTCTAATCCTCTGCACTATCACACTGCTGCATCGTGGATATTATCTGCTTAATATTCAGGACAGAAAGTTTCATTGAATTGTCTTTCTGAAATGAGTTCCCATTCATTTTCTTGACGAAATGCAGCGTGAAAGAACATGATAAAATGAATTTGTGAACAGTGAAATATTTTACGGCAGGTGGTGACTGCAGAGCATTTAGTTGCATTTTGACTGTTCATAAGTCCTTTCATTGTTTGCTTTCTCAGTATTTTCTTTCATTCTGATTTTTGTAAATACTGTCACACAGCCTAGATCCATGTTCCTTCATTTTTACCTTCCAAGACTCCCCTTTATAAATGCACTCCAGTGACCACCAACTCTCTGAACTCGCTAATAATTTCACTGTAACTGTGTGTGGCTATTAGCGCTGGTCTTTGTGAATTGGACTGTTCTGAGGCTCATTTGCATAGAAAGGGGCCAATTTTGTGCCAAACGTCTGCACATTACCTAATATAAATATGTACAAATAGCACAGGAACACCAAGACGTTATTGGCTAGGCAGTGCAGTTAGAGGTGCATTTCACCCTTTGCGGGTGCTTTGAGAACTCCACAGTTTCTTTTTGTCTTATTTGTGCAGGTTTAGTGGCTGCAAAAGCCGCACGATCCTTTTGTGAATTTGAGTGTATTAAATTGAGTAAGGGTGCTTTTTACAGGCTATGAATTGTGTTGAATTGGACAATTGCGTCTTTTCTTCTTCTTCTTCTTCTTCTTCTTGTTCTTCTTGTTCTGCTTCTGCTTCTGCTTCTTCAGTAGTTACGTACAAAGTACATCCCTATTTTATAGTCAGTGCTTGTGTACGGCAGCATACACAGTGGGTCACTTTTAGCCTCACAGTTAGATAGATAGATACTTTACTCGTGCCCCCGGGGAAATTGGTTTGCAGCACAATCACAAGGCATTTAATTTCACAGTCATCCATTGTTCTCTTTGTAGTGGACATGTAGCTCCTACGCACCAAAATGAAAACATCTAGAAAAAACATCTCAAACTCGAGAACAGCACTTTTGCAGTAATTGCAAAGCACGACTCAAGCCTCCTCTCTTATTTTTTGATCTGCTTAAAGCACATGGATTTCCGCTCAAGTATTGCCGGATAAATACGGCTTCTGCTCGAACTCATATTATTGTTTGTCATTGAAAACATGATGTCACTTGATTATAGTGCTTTTGAGTAGAGGCCCAATCCTCTCTCTCTCGGAGGCAGATTTCTCTACATCATCTCTCATCATGTTTCCAGTCCCTAAATCGGCCTCCCAGTTATGTGCAGTGGCAGCGCTGGCTTCAGGATTAACACTCTCCTCCCTTTGCTCCCCGCACTCTTTTGCCACCCTTGCCCCTCGGTGCCTTAGTTCCTGCTCCTCTTGCCAGTGCCCTTAATCTGACGCTGATGCAAAGTGAAAGACCACTGGCGCTCCCTCCGACATCCCTATTCAGGCCCCTCCGCGTCTGGTCTCCAATCTACTGCCTTTGCATTCCATTTGCTTTGCCTCGAGCTTCATCCACCCCCCCTCACATCCCCTCCCCCCCACGTCCCTCCACTCCGCTGCTGCTGCCAGGATGCTGGACTCCGAGCTGCAGCTGATGTGGTTTGGCGAGCCGTGCGAAGTGAGATACAATGCATAATTATGTTGTCAGAGGACATCATGATGGAAACATCTCAGTCCCGAGACATCGCGTTTGGATCCTATCAGTCTGCATCCTTCTGTGTGCAGCGTTAATAAAATGGAGGCTCACACAGTCTGTGACGGCAGCTGGAGAGATCCAACTCCTCCAAAAAGTCTCGTTAGAGAGATTCTGACAGGAAGTCCTTTCGCTCTCATGACTACCACAGTGAAGGTATTTTTAGTGATATGCTTTTAGTCCTTTTAAATGTCAAGGATTCACTTGAAGGTTCATTGTGTAGTAGAGGTGGCCAAACAAAAATCGATTCACCTATGTATCGTGATTGTTTTTTTTACGATTTTGAAATCGATTTTATAATGCCACAATCTATATATTTGCTTAATTTGTGTCTACGCGGAGGTAGAAGGAAGTTACTGCTTTTATTGTTGTCGTCTGAGTAGCGTGACGTCCTATCCGTTCCGTATCCGTTCCGTATCCGTAGCCGTTCCGTAGCCGTCAACCAAAACAAACCGCTGTCAGCTGCAGCAAGTCGAAACAATAAAGTAGAAAGCGGCGGAGGTTCCACGTGGATACGACCTGCACATCACATCTCCGTGGTCATATTTATAGTAAAAGCTGACCAGGATGTATAAAGAGAACTACGTCAGGTTGTCAAAATAAGGTGTTAACAAAGGGAACTGTATATACAAAATAATTAAAAAATAAATTAAAAAGACAATACCACTAATTTTTGAGTGTCTTTATTCTTTGATTTTTGGGTTGTCGAAAAAAAAATCAATAATGCATGACAATGACTGACATATTTGACTTTGGGACATCTCTGACTACATACATGCTAAAAATCTAACATTTTTACCGTATTAATTTAGATATTTTCTAAAGTAAAAGTCCCTAGAAGTGTATGATTAAACTTTTTCCCATAGTCTAGTGTTAAAAAAGTTAACAAAAATCGCAATATCGAATCGCAATACTTATAGAGTCACAATACACAAAAATCGCAATACACATCAAATCGGGCACCCGAGTATTGTGATAGTATTGAATCAGGAGATAGGTGTATCGTCCCAGCTCTATTGTGTAGTGTATTATGTTGAAGCAAATGAAAGTGATGTTAAGACATGCTCGCAGAGTTCCTAGAGCAATTAACCTTCAGAGAAAACCCCTTGGGAAGTTATTGGACTTTACGTCTTTCTGTCAGCGCTGGTGCTGATAATTAGACCAGGAAGATATTTATCAGTTTCCGGTCCAACTTTTTTTCAATGTTGTTACTTTTTCCAACTTTCAGCTGACTGAAACTGCACAGCGATGGCTGAATGATGTATATTGATGAGCCATTAATGACAACCAATTATGTATCTACACACACACACATCATTTGGAACAATAGGGGATAGAGATGCATGTGCACACAGGACATAAACAATTAACACAAACTCTATGAATGATTCCCGTGTTTATGAAAGACATATTCTGTCAACACCTGCATTCAGAGCAAAATTGCAATTTCATAGATCTTGCCAGACACAACAATAGCAGTCCAATTTCAGCATAATTAGATTTTATAATTGGGAGACAAATGGATCTTTCTCAACCTCATCCTGAGCATAAGCTAGACAGACGCATGCTGAGAAAATGTGGAGTGTACCAGCACGGACTCTCCACCTATACGGAAGACGATCGGATATTAGGAAAAATAAAAAAAGCCGCTCAGTAACCCACTCCAGTCTAATGCCAGGTGTCCCCCCGGTATTTCCACCTTTAATCTTCTCAGCGAGAAGTCTAAAACTACTTGAGCCCTGATTAAGACCCTTAACTCATTTTACTTTGGCTGTGTGATGAGGCTGAAACAGTCCCAATGTGAAGATTGGGAGGAAAATTACTCCTCCAATGATGTCAGTTTGTTTGAAAAATACTCTAAAACTCATCTCAAAGTATAGATTTCGATCACTGTGCTTAGATGCAAATTAAAAAAACGTACACACCCTATTACAGAGTGACAATGTCTCCTCGCTCTTGACAATTCATTTCCCCTTTCAAGACCTTTACAGAGACAAGTTTGCACCTTCATGGAAGATATTATTACACAAAAGTGCAGTTCTTATAAAAGGGTAAAAACCTCATGAAAGGATTGGATTATATATTGACCTTTTACTAAATCGGATAGGTCTTTGAAAGCAGCTAAAACCTTTTTACAACGTGCCACCGTGGAAATGTATTTGAGGTGCATTTATGGGCCTGTGGAAAATGATCCCTCTTCTAAGCCGAGATGTGACAAAGGGAGTTTTTAATTCATTTTCAATTCACTTTTGAAATATTTTTGCGAATAAAATGTAATATTTTTTCCTCAGCTACTGGTACTGTCTCAAAGAATAAAGTCTCTTATTACACGGACCAAAATGAAGAACTAAATTCTTTATTCCATTATTTGTAAAAGAAAATGTTGAGTTCAAACGATTGGCTTTGGAAGTTAAATAGCGTACCAGTCATATTTCTCTGATTTGGATTATTCAACATGCTCCATATTTGATTGTGGACATTTCATTTGGTGTTTGATGTCTATGGTTGTCAGTGCTCGAAAGAGAATACTGAGTACTCGAAGAACTGGGTCATCTTAGATGAATTTAAGCTGTAAAATGAAAAATGGATACATACAGATGAATTGGTTTGTCTCATATGCATAGCTTAAGTTGGCCCTTTATCATGACAGCTGAAGATGATGCCCAGCACTGATAAAACACCAAGACTCAGAGTAGAAGACAAATTTGCTCCACAGCCATCCCAATCCCTCCACTCAATTCTCAGTGAGTTTGAGCTCGCGGCCATCTGTGGCTGCGTGACCTCCAGTTCACTCTGCATGGGTCCCACGACTGTATATGCGAGGAGGAGATGGAAGTAGCCTGCAGGCTCTTCATCAGTAAGGCTAACCAACTGAGGCACAGCAGGGTGCAGCTATATCTGAAGGCTCTGCATGCTCTTATGTTGGCTTTGCTAATGTTCAGGGTTACACCCTGCATTAACGCAGCTGATCAGAGAGTTCGCCACAGGCGAGGACTATCTAAGAAATGTTTGCTGCTACATTGCTAATACACATCGTGGAACTCATGTGCATGGGTTCATGTTTTTACCATGAGAAGAGGCTTATATGTAGTTTGGAGCATAAAAAGTGTTCTAATGAACTGTTATAGTATATTGTTTGGCATTTTCATTGACTTTAAAAAAAGAGATAGTAAATGTTAGGCCTGCAACTAACAATTATTTTCATTGTCACTTAATCTGTTGATTATTTTCTCAATTAATCAATTTGTTTGGTCTGTAAAATGTCAGAAAATGGTGAAAAATGTCAATTAGTGTTTCCCAAAAGCCCAAGATGACGTCCTCAAATATCTTGTTTTGTCCACAACTCAAATATATTCAGTTTACTGTCACAGAGGAGTAAAGAAAACAGAAAATATTCACATTTAAGAAGCTGGAATCAGAGAATTTGTACTTTTTTTCTTAAAGAATTACTAGGGCTGTCAATCGATTACAATTTTTAATTGTGATTAATCGCATGATTGTCCATAGTTAATGGCAAATTAATTGCACAGCTGTTCAAAATGTACCGTAAAGGGAGATTTTTCAAGTATTTAATACTCTTATCAACATGGGAGTTAGCATATATTCTTGCTTTTTGCAAACATATATATATATTTATTATTGGAAATCAATTAAAACACAAAACAATGACAAATAATGTCCAGAAACCCTCACAGGTACTGCATTTAGCATTAAAAAAATATGCTCAAATCATAACATGGCAAACATGCCCTACAGGCAACAACAGTTGTCAGTGTGTCAGTGTGCTGACTTGACTATGACTTGACCCAAACTGCATGTGATTATCACAAAGTGGGCATGTCTGTAAAGGGGAGACTCGTGGGTACCCATAGAACCCGTTTTCATTCACATATCTTGAGGTCAGAGGTCAAGGGACCCCTTTGAAAATGACCATGCTAGTTTTCCCTCTGCAAAATATAGCGCACGTTTGGAGCGTTATTTAACCTCCTTCATGTAAAGCTAGTATGACATGGTTAGTACCGGTGGATTCCTCAGATTTAACTTCGCTCTAACTTTAAAACTGAGCCTGCTACAATCTAAAAATCGCAAGTTGTGTTAATGCGTTAAAGAAATTAGTGCCGTTAAAACAAATTTGCGTTACTCAAACCGATAAATCAATTATCAAAATAGTTGGCAATTAATTTAATAGTTGACAACTACTCAATTAATGGATTAATCTTTGCAACTCTAGTAAATATCAATCAATAATAAACCGCCAAAAAAGTCTTTGGTTTCCACTCAGGAGTCATGCACCGTGTTGGACCACTTAAACTTTAACAGTCAGTTAAAGAAGCCAAATCTTTTGAAGAATGTGGATGTGCAGTCAGGGTCCACATTAGTGTGCACGGCCCTTCTTCTTCTGGCCTGCAGCCATATATAACAAATGAACCCCTTGCTCACCATCCTCCACTGTTCGTCTGCCAGCAGAATGTCCTTATTCCGCAGATTTCTTAGAATTTTTCTCGGATCTGCTAAGTTGTCTTCAGCAGCAGAATTACAGGATTTCTCAAAGAAATTGAGCGTACAGGGACCAATGCTTGGCGGGGCCCAAAGGGACCCCTCTCTGTATTCTTGGAGTTTTTTTCATGTTGAATTTGATGTTGTGCAGAAAAAATTTCTGACAAAATGTGCTGAGCTCCTACCTGTAGAATTTCCCCCCTCAACAGTTGAGACTGTTTAAAGTTTGGAAGTATTTCAATGCCTATATTTCAATATTATTCAGCAAAATAAAAAGAAGTGGCCGAGTCATCAAGTCCGTTCACCTCCAGCCTCTCGTGTCACCTCTTCAAAGCCAAAGACAGCTGCTGCCGTCATTCAGAGTCGGCGGTATAGTCCCACTTTCATAGTCCAATAAAAACACAGATGCCTGCTACCGACTGCGCTGCAGGCTGCCAGTGCGATGCAAAGCATGGCCACCGATTTCGGGGGCAGAATTTATTGCGTCGCGGCGCATTGTGTTCTCCTTTTTATAACGTCTTCCGCACACACGAGGAACTCATCACGGCTCACACAGGGCACAGTGATTGAAGCTGCACAGGGATTCCTGGAATTGCTTTTTCTTTGGCGAAAAAGCTAATTCTGAACCGTAGGAAAAGAAAGAGAGGGAGAGAGGACGGCGTGTGTTTGTGTGACTCGGTGGAAAATGTGTCCGAAGCTACAGAGGTGCTTCCCGGGGTGAGCTCGAGCTCCATTCTTCAACCCTCACCTCCATCACAATGAGCCAATAGTTTAATTAGCTTTCTAACAGCGAAACGTTGGCAGCCTTCCCTCTCTCTGTTCCCCCCAGGACTTCTCACCTCAAACACTGTCCCCTACAGGTTGGCTGAGGTCCAATAGAGAGTGCCACTCCTTGTGATCTTTGTCTCTTTCACTCTCTATAGCTCTCACTGTAGCAAACTGTATTTTTTTGTTTTTGTTTTGCAGCACAGCAATGAAATATTCAATTTACACACCATTATCACCTTCAATGATATTTGGTTTGTTTTAACAAGTATGTAGATTTTCTTTATGAAAAAGGCCTTTCCTTGTCCATGCAATTTCTCTGGGTGCGAATTGGATATTCATGGCTTTTTGGTAACGTCTAATGTGTGTCAGACGGGACATAATGGAAATTTGTTCAAAATGGTATTTTCCACTCAGAGAGCTTTGAGTCCGCCTTCAAAGCGCTGCGACTGAGGCATGGCTAAAAGGCTTTTTGTTCCTGCCGTCTCCACTCGGCCTAACATGGCTGGAACATGGTTTTGTCCTCCTCTCGTCTCCGCTCGTCGTCGCTGACGCACCCAGCCAGCCCTCTGCACCCCGATCCTCTCCTCTCTCTCTCTTCACATGGTGTCGACAGCAGACAGCCACTGATTAGTCCCCAAGAGACCAATGGAAAAACACTCATACACGCTTCTTTATTATGTCTGAAAACACACAGCGTGACCCAAAAATCAGCCGCGGCTTCTACGTAATGCTGGTGTTTTTTTCTCATCGTGTATCTGGAACTCATCATGACTGCAAAAATTCAAAACCACAGATTGATGTAGAGTATCAGTGGGCTGCTAGGCTGGCCAGCGCTGGATTCTGATTTCTACACAAACCACGTCTGCTGCAAGGACCAGCTGAACTAACAAAGTCTTTTCAGTCTGGATCTTTCAGACGTGGAGGCTGCAGTGCAGGAGGACCAGTTCAGGGTAAGTTAGGTGGCCGAGCACTAAACCAATAACAGTTGAAAGCCACAAACGCAAGCGGTGACATTTACCAGAACCCTCTTAGACTTGAGGTCAATTTAATCACATCCTTCCCTCGCCTCTCGAGAATGGAGGAAGGAATCAGAATTAACAGAGAGTGCCATGGCAGTTAGGACGGTTTTAGGGTTTATTTGGTGCCTCTGTGGCCGTCTCTCTACAGATCGAGTGTGAAAGCACATCCTCGCGTGTGATTGCTGGACGTCTATTCCCATTTCTCTACACGTCCATCTTCGTTTGAGTGACGGCCTGTCTGCGCCGTGTCTCTGCAGCAGTGGCGTATATCGCACATATAAATGAATGCTTACAGACAGAAGCGCGCATGCAGACACTCGGAGGCATGCATATATGAGCACGCACTGGACTGACCACTTGGCTCCAGCCGCAGCGAGATTGATGCAAAGCACCACGCGACTGGGCAGGTGGCAGCTGCACCAGGAAGTAGGTCCACAGCAGGCCAAAGGAGCATGTGCTCATAAGAGCTGCCCGGATACTAGACGACGAGGTGGACGTTGACGGCTGGCTGGGTGGCAGCCCAGAAAGGGTGGCAGAGCAGCTGGAAGCTGGAGGGAGAGGAGGAAACTGTTAAAAGGTGAATAAGCGTGTCTCTTTAGTTGAGTTTGACTTTTTGCCCCCCGAAGCATTTGATCCATTTTCCTTTCGCTCGTTCCCTCGTTGACATCTTTGTCAGTCAGATTAGCATTGCTGTTTAGAAGTTGCCCCATAGGACAGCTAGTGAGTGCACAGAGCCATCTGGAGTACCAGGTTGTCTGTTTTTACAGGAACTGAAGACTGGTTCCTCACACACAAACAGAAAGGTGTGTTTAGTTTACGCCTGCTTTCTTTTTTTTTTCCAAGAGTGTAGTGCTGCCTCTGAAACCACACTTCTTTTGCATCTATAAAATGTGACGCGACGCATTGCATTGTGGGATTGTTAGCAGGAAATAGTGTACGTGCCATGGCCGCAACGTTTTCATTTTATTGTGGGAATGATTGAGGGTAAAAATGACACATATAGTAATTTTTAAGGTACGCCTTTATTTTGAAAGTCTTAACTGATAAAAAACATTTGCACTTAAAAATGTGAAATGTGTCTCTTAATAGTGAACAACAGGAGGTCTATTTTTATTCTTTTTGTTAAACAGAATAACTTTTCATTTAAATGTCTGGAAGAGCCCAGTAATAAAATTATCAAATCATAATTTAGTTTCTCTTTTGCGAGTCAACATAAATGTAACTGGTTGTGTTAAATATATATGAAATATGATATTGTCTCATATCGATCGCAGGCCCCTGAATTGAAAAATTGTATCGTGGCAGGCTTTGTGACGTCAGCAAATATTGTTTTCATGTCCAAAGAATTAATATAATATCATATTGTGATGCTTAGTACCCTAGTACCCTAGTAAAGATATTGCACTGTATAGTACTATTTTGAAAGGAAGTCTTTGGTATAGGATGGCAGTCTGGAAAACATCCAAGGCACTCTGATTTTGCAATAAAAATTCTTTATTAAAGTGGCAGTATGCAGTATATTTTTTGCATCGTTGGGCAAAAATTCCATAATGACCTTTCAGCATATTGTAATTCAAGTGTTCTGAGAGAAAACTAGACTTCTGCACCTCCTCATGGCTCTGTTATCAGGCTTTAGAAAGTCTAGTCCGTGACGGGAGACTTTGACCAATCACAATTACATTTCAGAGAAAGAGCGTTCCTATTGGCTGTGCTCCGGTCATGTCAAGCCATCTCAATCTTATCTCAACATTCTCATTTTACAGCTAAACAGTACACTACAAGATGTATCTGAAAACATTTGAGGCGAGAAATAAGCATTACAGTAACAGAATATTGATTCATATTTGATCAGTGCTGCCTAATTTGACCGTTTGGTCGGAGTTTGCGAGTGATTGACAGCTGGCTCTCATAGACAGCAGATGGACAGCAGATCCCAGATCAGCTCTGACTGCTTGTTTTCCTCGGGTCTTCATTATGTAGGGATGGATTTTGGACACAGCCATGGTCTTGTGCCCTGATTGTAAAATGTCATTAAATATGTTGCAACACAGTGTTTTTTTCCCCCTTGATTATACATCTTTAGTGTTTAGTGAATATATATTTTCATGCACCTGCTTATTGCCGTGAAGACTCGTGCCAGTCGCTAACATCTCGTCTCCCCCCTCTGTGTGCCAGCAGCACAGGTGCCGCTACATTTCTTCACCGATAATCCCTTAAAATGTCACGTCTAAACGGGAGGACGCCCCTTACGTCTGCTTAGCTGTGGAGTCACCACACTTATTTAAATACTCCTCAGCTTATGACAAGCCAACACTATTGTGCCGTCTAATTAATTAGCAGCCTGTTTTTTTGACTCAATCAACACCGTGTTGGATGTTTGTGGCATTTGCTGTCATGCAGATTTCTCGCTTTCATTAATGTGATAGATTCACACAAGCGGATGCTGTTGTCAGTTAGCATTAGATTAGCTGTGATTTAGAACAGGTCCCGTTGAACCTTTCACCGGCACCTGGGGTTTAATGTGATTCACCTCTAAAGCCTATATTTTCTTAATCTGCTGTTTTTTTTCGCTTTTCTCACTGGTTTGAAGTGTGCAGGGCTCATTTAGAAAAAGGTGATATTTCTGTGCCCCAATCAAATGTGCTGCTGTCACTCAGATGTGATCAAACCCTCACAGTCCGGATGTAGCTTTTGAGTGTTAAACTCTTGATGAATAATCACGATGCATGTTTTTTTTTTTTTCCCCAACTCCAACTTTGATTGCTTTCTATGAATATTTAAAAGACTTTTCAGAGAGAAAGCTGGAAATTGAATTTAAAAAAATATGCTCAAAATATGCACAGGTTCAGCAGACGCAAAGCTACACTTCAGCTTCACTGGTAATTAAACAATTAAAATCCTGGCTGGTTTAGAAGAAAAACTTGCTTGTGAACGCTTCCTAATTTTCAATGTTTACATTATTTATTTTTTTTCATCACATGCAAATCACCTCTGGTGTGTGTGTGTGTGTGTGTGTGTGTGTGTGTGTGTGTGTTCGACACAGCTTGTAGGATTATATTTTTCCACAAAACTGTGTGTGCCTGCGGTGCTGTTTGTTGGTGTTTTGGTGATAAATGGAGCACAACTTCTTCTTTAGTGCTCACAGCAACATTTTGAACGCCAGTGAACAAAGGTCACATTTCTCAGTTGAGTAAATTTGGTAAACTGGTTCGAGATAAGGGATTAATTACCCGGAAAAAAGGGTAAAATGATCTGCCCTTTGTCTCTTTCTCATTGATGCCAAATGTAGAAAGAAGAAGAAAAAGACAAAACACACACATTTTATGCTGCATGCACAACAGGAACAATGGGCTGTGAGAGAGAGAGAACTGAAATACTCAGTGAAATGCTCCCCTCTCCCTCCCTTCATGTGATCCTATATGTGGGTTAGTGGAATTGAAAGGCTGCAGGTTGTGGAGACAGCAATTGGCTGCCTTTGTGTTAGCGGAATTGACAGGCAGCAGAGCGGTGAAGCTGCTACGGGGTATGTGGTTTAGCAGAGTTGATAGACACCAATTTTTTTTTCCCCGGTGAGTACGCTACAGGCAGTTTGATTAGGATGCACAGTCAAATGGAGTTGGCTCAGCTGGTCACGAGTTGCATGGAGTTGGCTGAGGTCATTTATCGGTGGGACATAAGAGTTTATGTCTGTGTGGGAGATGGTTGTTTACCTGAAATAATTATGGATGTTAAAGGGCGGGTCCATTATTATTTTTTTGTTGTTGTTGTTATTGAGGTTCAGATATCATTCTGTAGCTTCCCAGAGGTGTTCCTTATGTATTCAAATCTGAACATTCAAATTTTGGTCAAAGTATGTATGCTTCAAAATGCTATTTTTCCAAGCCCTTCTAAAACCTTTTTCCCATGTGTGCATGATGACGATGCTACATATAGATATAGTCTGGTCTTGTGGCTTTTGAAGACAGCAATGTAACAGCTTCAGCTCCCCGTTGGAAAGGGCTGTCTGATGGCGAGGTAAAGCTGTGAACATATTCTAACTATAGCGTACACTTAAACAGATATCTATTTTTTTTTTTTTAGGTGGCTAAAATATGTTTTTCTGCTGCTCCCATCCACCGCCGCTTTGCCTCGCCGTCAGACAGCCCTTTTTGACAGGGAACTGAAACAGTTATATCGCTCTCTTCTATATAAGCCACCAGACTACATTCACAAAAACAGTGATTTTACATCGTAGAAATTGGGAGTACACATACAACCCCACTTAAAAAAATCCGAACGTTATTTACAAACTTAGCACAGTTAACTTTGACTCAGCTGATGCTGGCATTCACATTATTCAGAATCTTATTGATTAGCATCGATAAGCTTACTATGGTAACCTACTAAACTGCTTTTTGCAACAGCTGAATGGACGTTTCCATTGGAAAAAAACGGAACAGAGCGCAGATGGACCCGCCTTTTAAAGGCAGAATGAGTAGAATTTGTCAGTTGCGGTTTGTAAACACAACATTCAAAGTTAGCCCCTCCTCCCCAGCTCAGCGACACCACTGACCGCGGTTAGGGTTACAGTGCTCGCCAGCGGGTGAAAGCCAACACCAGATTGCCGTTTCGCCTCGCTATATTTTCACATTTTTTCTGCCGCTTTTTCATAGCGCAGTTTTGTGGCTTCCTCTTGGATGTGTGCTTACAATCTGGCACCTGGTCGCTACTTTTTTTATAGTGGTTAATGCCGAGAAATGTCCCTTACACATTACAATAAGAAAATCCAGGCAGAGGGCAGGCTCTCTGCAGATACAGACATGTCACACACTTCAAGAGGGTCATAAGTGAAGATTGAGAGGGAGTCTATACATTGTTTTTTCAAGGAAAATCCTGCTTTTCATTCTACCTTTATATTCAGACGCTGTACCCATGACCATTAAATGAACCCTGAGGTCGTTGAGCTCATTCACACTGCAGGCGCTTTGATAGAATTCACATAATAATGGCTCATCTCTAAACCAGGAAGTGGCTTCCTAAGTGTTGCTGCTCAGCCATGAATGAATCAAATATTTACTTTAGCCGTTCAGTTGCTACAACAACACGCATGAAGTGTTAACAGGTGGAAATGTTCAAGTCAACACTCTCTTCAGTTGCATATCTTCCACTGCTGCAACCTTTTAACCAGGGACCTGGAGGTGCTAACGCTAGTGACTAATACATTTACGATTAAATGTTTTCTTTGACACATCATAATCACCTCTTAAGCACATTTGAATTACATTATAGTGCAGAGAATGTAATAATATTATGATTCATGAAACTAAAATGGATTATGAATCATTATGATGAGGTCATAACGTATTAGTATCTAAATTAAAGACATCAATTATTTCACAAGCGAGGTGTGTCACAGTGTAGTGTTTATCTCCCTTTAGTATGAGGGCCAAAACTGTCGTGTGACATCATGTTTTCCAGAGGAAATATTTTGGATCAGGTTCTAAGTTTTCATCAAAGGAAATTACTCAACAGATTTATGTTACCTTTTTTTTTTAGATTACTTTGTAAACAAACCATGTGCAGGACATGACTCAGATGCACTCAAATACTACTTTAAAATATGTTGCAGCTGCATCATCAGCAGTCGGGGTAAAAATAATGTTGACATGTGTGAGTCATAGAAATCCAATTTAGCAAATTAACTGTTTGCAAATTATCTTTAGATATATAATAAGAAAAGAGATGAAACTGAAAAAAAGGCCTTTTAGGTTAAAAGTACTGTAACTTCTTACACGTATGAATCATTGCGGGTAGGGGTCCCATGCGTGCTCGCGTGTGGCTAAGCTGTTCAGACTCAGACTCCAACACAAACTACACGGAAGCACCAAAACCGCAAAGTTATATCTAGTGAAGCCCGTCTTGCAAAACAGAGTTAACTCGTCCTGCTTCAGCCCTCCAACCGTGGTCAGAAGACACAGGAGAGACAGTAGCTTTGGTGTCCAGGGCCGGAGTCTCTGCTCCTCTGCCTGCCTGCTTGCCTTCACTCACACACCTCGCTCCACCTCTCACGTGCATGCGAGCACACCACATATGGCAGAACAGTTAGTTTAGCTCTGAGTATATCTAGTGAATGTACAGTGGACGTTTGTGCAGAAATAACTGCTGCAGCTCCTCCAGACCAACAGAGGTTTCCCGTGTCTTGTGAAGTGACGGGGCTCCGGAGCGAGTAACGTTATCGTCCCCGACCAAAACTCCGGTGTCTCCCCTGTTCCCTCCGACTGCAGTGTAAAACAGCCATCACAATTTCCCAGAGCCCAAGGCGACATCTAACTGCAAATAACCATTATTTTCATTATGGATTAATCTGCTGTTTTTTTTTTTGCTTTAAATGTCAGAAAATACTAAAAAATGTTCCCAGAGGCCATGTTGGCCTTTTCAAAATACTGATTTTTTTTCTGGCCATCAGTTCAAAAACCCTGAGCTATTCAGTTTACTATCATTTATGACAAGACAAGCAGAAAACTCTCACACTTGAGAAGCTGAGATGATTTATGGACTATCAAAACAATTGCTGGATAATTTTCTGTAGATTGATTTACCAATGAATGGACTAATCAGTCATAAAAAACATTGATAAACTTGAGTATTGCAATATTATGTTTTGTGATAATGTATTGATTCTAAAAAACAATGTATTGATTTTTAATTCATAGTTTACATGCAAAGATTTGTGGTAGACAGTGGCTCTGATTGCACAAAAGGTAGTGCTATGATGTTGGATGTTTCAGGGACTGTGATAAATGCAAATGCAGATCCTACTGTTCTGATTGCATCAAAACGTAAACTCAGATTTTATGCATTTGGTGGTGTATTCTTTATACTCTGACCCTTTTCCTAAACTTAAATGAAAAAGATTGCAATATATCGCCTTGCTTACATGATCACAATATATTGAATGTTAACCCCTGTATTGTGATATATATCGAATCGCCAAATCCTTTCAATCCACAACAGCTCAGATCTAAACTGAAAGGAACTCAATATATGATATAAACCAGAAAGAAGCAGCAAATCCTCACATTTTAGAGGCTGAAACCAGCGAATGTTTGGCATTTATTTAAACATTTAATCAATTACCAAACTTGTCGCCATTCATTTTCAGTCGATGAACTAATCAGTTCATCGATCGATCACTTTAACACCGTGCTGAATCAAAACAATGCAGTATTTGGCTAAATGCAATATTTCAAATCTTACTACATGTTCACAATACGTTACATTTCATAAGAGCCCCTTTGCTGCAGTCGCCTCAGGTCCTCACTGAAGCAAAACGTGTGTTGTAGCCAAGAGACACGTGTCTTATAGTCCTTCAGTATGTCCAGGACCTACTCCACTACACTCTGCAAATACTCTGTAGTTACTATTCCTTTGCTTTGAACTTACAGTTGCAAATGAGCTCTTTTATACGTCTCTCAAATGTAAAAGAGTATTCATGGGGATAGAGCCTTAAATGAAACAGATGTTGGAAGTGAAGCCAGCAGACAGGAGCGATTTCCTCCTGCTAATTAAACTGATTTGTTATACGGGGCCTTCATTGTCAGGCGATCCACTTGTGTCTCGAAACGCACAGTGGAGATGAATGCAAAGGAATCCAGTGCTACCTGAAAAAGACATCAACTCAAAATAGACTAACATTGTGAAAAAAAAGTATGATAATTAACTCCTTATCAGCAGTGTGAACTGAGATTTCTCCTTCTCTGGGGGGGTAGGAGACCCACAGGAACTGGGAAGTGGAATAATTGATGTTTTTTTCTCTGAGACGGAGAAACACGAGACAACAAGCTCAGATTGCTTTTGTCTTAACGTCCTTGTTTTCCCTCAGAATAGCACAGAAAGGGCTGATATTGGAAGAATAACATTTTTGACTCTTTGACTATTCTACTGACACGCGAGATACTTTTATCATCAACCCTCTGCCGAGGATGACATATTCTACCAGCCCTTTAAAGTGAAGGCATAATTAATTTCTAAGATGAATCGTGGCTGACTGGTATCTTAGGATTCAGCGTGAATACAACTGTAGGAATCCTTTGTGTCATTGTTCGCCATCTGAAGATGAAAAAGCAAATGTTCTTGAACTGTGTGCCTTTCCTTCATTTGAATTACTGTATGGAAATGATGGGGGAAGGGTCACAAAAGCGGGAGAGTTACTGTATGTATTTTATTTATTTCTGCTGAAGGGAGAGTAGGAACGTTTCACTTTTTCTCATCCGAGTTTTGAGAAACGGAATAGACGTGTGTCTTTACTATGAGGGATTATATCTCCACACAGGTATTTGTCACTAGCCCACAGTAGCTCCATCAGTTTAACAGCTAAATGAAGTTACATGTTTCCAAGTGTTAAATGTGTCATACAAACCGATTTTACAATTTCAAGAACATTAACATTATCTTGGGGAGTACTGCTGCATATTAGGGATGTCACGGTGAGGACATTTTCCCACCGCTTGATAAACTTGTGACAACACCGGTGTTACCGAATACACTGGACATTTTACAAGAAAAGATGGCACTCAATATATGTAGAGCGCTTACTTTGGCGGTGTGTCTGAAATCTGACTCCTGCAGTCGCCTGCTGAGACTCCGTATTGAGCAGACACTTTCACTGTCAGATTGTAGCGTCCGTTGTCTGACTATGTATTAATAACACGGCGCTGATATGCGAAAATGAACTAAATGTTTTTTATTTCTATGAAAAAAGCAAAACGACGGTGGGCAAGTAATGTAATCGATGTGTGCCTGAACACCGTGTAACACTGGTAACACCGACTACTGCGGCAAGCCTACTGCATATGTGAAAAAAGTTGACAATACAGACATATAGAGGGAGCTGAGTGAAGTCTGATGAATTGCCTCAAGTGATGTCACTTGAGTCAGCGTCGATTGGGGCTGAAGATTACAAGTTTGAAAACGAAAAAAAAAAGCCAATGCTGAAGTGCGTTAAGCTTGCATTCTTTCTAACAGCCAGCAGGGGGCGACGCCTCTGGTTGCAAAAAGAAGTCTGATTGTATAGAAGTCTATGAGAAAATGACCCTACTTCTCACTTGATTTATTACCTCAGTAAACATTGTAAACATGAGTTTATGGTCTCAATCGCTAGATTTAAGTCGTCTTCAATACAGTATAATGTTCATTTAGTAAATTATGGTCCCATTTAGAGTCAAATAGACCATAAAACAGGGGATGCTTTAGGGCGTGGCTACCTTGTGATTGACAGGTTGCTACCATGGCGTTGTCCAGTCTTGGTGTTGTCTGTGTTTTCATCTCAGAACTTAAACCTTTCACAGTGTTTTCAGTTTATGAAAGTTAATTATAACCTTTTTGGTCGCCGAAAAATGTCTTATTCAGCGTTCAGTTGTACTTAGCTCCACCCTCTCGTGTCACTTCTGGTTGCAAAATACCAAGATGGCGAAAGCCAAAATGCCAAACTCAAAGCTTCAAAAGGCCAGTCCACAAATCAATGGGTGACATCACAGTGACTATATCCACTTCTTATATACAGTTTATGGTCAGCGGTCAAGTTGCATTGTGGGTAATGTAGGTGTCAGGTTTTGTCAAGGAAGAGGAATGTGTGGAATAAAAAAAGATGAAATCTCAGGTTCTGCTGCATCGATTTTGAAAAACTGTCCATTGATAATGTTTCTCTTTAAAGTTTTATATTAGAGAACACTATCTCACTTTCTTTTTAGCAATTTTAGTTATTGAGTTACCATTTTAATGGTGTCATTTTATTTTAAGATATTGAGAGAAGGGTGTTGTTTAAATACAAAGAGAAGCAAATATTAATGCTGGGAGGGTCATCCTTCTTTGAAAAAAAAGGAACCATAAGGTCCAGTAATTTTAGGTTTAGTATGATTTAATTTTTAATATTTCCTTACAGCATCCTTCAGTGTCGTCTACCCTGAAGCTCGGAACACCTCTACTGTACCTGTTCACCCTTTCTTTTCTCATTCTGTTTCCTGGCCCTCTCTCTGTGTGACCGGGCCCATCCAGCCACCTGGGTTGAGTTATTAATGCCCGCGGAGGCAGAGAGATGATTTCATTGCGTATTCAGGTGTGGGGATGGATGGCTTTCAGAGGCAGCCAAGGGAGTGCTGGGGAGGAGAGCCTCTGTAGAGAATAAATATACCTGTCTCCTGCTGATGCATCGGGCCACACTCAGTGCAATGCAAATCAGCCACTCTCTTCCCCCTAACTGCCTCCAGTATTACTCACCCGCTCCCACCTGGATCCCCACCAGCCATACACTCAGTCACCCAGACTCAGATGAAGCTTTTCTGTGTGGAGTGGAGGAGCTCTCAGGTACGGGCTGTCCCCCAGCATGCTTTGGTTCCCCCCCTTTGTTGATGGTGATGCGACAAGCATCCGTGCCTCATCATCACGCCGCATTTCCCAGTTGACTTCACAGGTTCTGGTGTTCATTACCCGTCCTGGCTGCCAGATAATTAAGGGCAGAGGCTGAGGAGGAGTTGACATTAAAGCAAAAGGTTGTTGTGAATGTTTTTTTTTGGAGCGGCATACATCAGCTGTTACTATTTTTGTGATAAATGAGAGAGCGGGGTTTAAGTGTTTTGCTGTGTCTTGAAATTGGCTCGTTGGTTTCCACCTCTCAGACATCGTCTCAGACAATAAGGACTGGAGCTTTTTATTTCCAGCACCACATGAGTACAGCTGTGTGTCATCACTCTTACTTTCTTTTTTTTATTTTCCTCTGAACCTCTCATGCACATGTTATTTTCCAACTTGGATCTTAATTTCCATTCTTTTTATATGTATTGTCAAAACAGTGTTGTGGAAAATGTCTTGTGCAAACACAAAAGACATTGTGTTTGGAAATTTGGCTCGGATACGATTTTTTTCAAAATAAACTGCACCCTTTTCCATCGAATTTTCTGATCCTTTGGTTAAACAATCAGGCTCAACATTTCTCCTGTTTCAACTTTACAACTGAAAACAATAACACGTCTTTGCCAAACTTGGATAATAGTACTTAGCCAGCTTGTAAAATTATGTTACGTAGCAACACCTGGCAAGATATTGTCAGAAATACACATATTCACTTTCTTGCCGTGAGTTGTTTTTAGATTGTGTTTCTGACTTTTTCTTGGCTAGCGTGCGGTGACTTCCCTTTCTCGAGTCCTCTTGTTTTTCTTTGGATTGAACAAAAATGATATAACTGTTATTGAGCTTTAGAGATGCTGGTTGGCTGGTTTAGCTTTCAACAGAGGCAGGCTGTTTCCAGTCTTTAGGCTAGGCTAAGCTGACGAGTTTCTTGCTGTAGCCTTATACTCTATATTTAATGGAGAAATACAAGTGATACCAATCCTCTCACCCAACTCTCGACATGAAAGCGAGATTATTTCCCCAAAATGTCGAACTATATGTTATCTTGCCTTAGTTTTCTGCTTGCAGTGCAGCTGGTTTGCACAGTGGTTGTTGTGCATAACATGAGTTAGAATGCTCAAATACCCCTCTTACTCTAAAAACTTGAAGGTGCTCCATACTGTATAGCCCAAAGCTGCTCACTGGGGAAAACCATTCAGATCAGAGTCTTGGTGGTAACTTGCAGATGTTTTTTGCAGCAGGTATAGTGCATGTAGTGACATAGAGCTACAGTATGTGAAACTCCAGAAAGGCTGACACCTTTATGTGCAGAAACAGTTAAATCATTGATTGCCCCATTTAGACCAAACAGCAGCACTTCACTGATCATACTACTTTATTTGAAGGCATCGTAAAGGACTCTGCTTACAACGCACAATTTGTGAGTTACTTCAGTGATTTGTAGATTTTCTAAAGTGGACAAACAGATGGCACGTTCTTTGTACATTCTTTTATGTTTACTGCATTTACTTTTCCACTTATTCATACTGCATGTCGGGTTGTCTAATGTGAGGATGTACAGTGTGAGACTATAAAAGTGTGTTCTCCATCAGAGATTTTGCTATAACATTTTAACCATGGAATGTTTTGCTGCAATATCTCTGGTTGTTTTATTCCATTGCATTGTTTCGAACCAACGAACAGGATTGTTTTATGGTAATATCGGATTTGTATATAGTTTTTTGCATTAATGTGATGAAGCATCTGTATTTGTTAGGTATTTAACTTGCTGGATTAGCCAAAAACAGACATTCCCATCTGTTTTTTTTTATCCATGAACATTTTCTCAATTGATTTTTTTCAGAAAATGATATATTGACATTGTGATATAAAATTCCATAGTCTGTGATAGAGGATTGTATCCATTGCATGTAATTTATATTTTTGCTAGGGCTATTGTAAATGAATCACACATTTTTTCTCTGTTCAAAATGTACCTTTAAAGGGAGATTTGTCAAGTATTTAATACTCTTATCAACATGGGAGTGGACAAATATGCTGCTTTATGCAAATGTATGTCTATATTTATTATTGGAAATCAATTAACAACACAAAACAATGACAAGTATTGTCCAGAAACCCTCACAGGTACTGCATTTAGCATAAAAAATATGCTCAAATCATATAACATGGCAAACTGAAGCTCAATAGGCAACAACAGCTGTCAGTGTGTCAGTGTGCTGACTTGACTATGACTTGCCCCAAACTGCATGTGATTATCATAAAGTGGGCATGTCTGTAAAAGGGAGACTCGTGGGTACCCATAGAAACCATTTACATTCACATATCTTGAAGTCAGAGGTCAAGGGACCTCTTTGAAAATGGCCATGCCAGTTTTTCTTCAACAAAATTTAGCGTAAGTTTGGAGCGTTATTTAGCCTCCTTCATGACAAGCTAGTATGACATGGTTGTTACCGATGGATTCCTTAGGTTTTCTAGTTTCATATGTTGCCAGTATCTTTACTCTAGCTTTAAAGCTGAGCCGCTACAACCTCTGAAAGATCGATTGCGTTAATACATTAAAGAAATTAGTAGCGTTAAAACAAATTTGCGCTAATGCATTATTATCGCGTTAACTCAAATCATATTCCAGGTCTGTGCCGCAGGTGGGACCCTGCGGCACAGACCTGGACGGATCTTGTAACATGCCAAGGATTAAAGATATTTATTGGTTTATGCCCCCAATAAGCTGTTGTCCAGGGGCTCCAGGATTTGGTAATTAATTTGATCACTTGAGTTAATTTACAGCAGTATTCTCACATACAGCTTTTTACTATCTCTGTGAGGCTGTTTTGGCCCTCGTACAAGTGCTGCTAATTCACAATCTGTACAAGTATTGCCCTGTAGTGTTGGACTCTTGCTGTTTTTATTCTGCTCACTCACTGTACTAAATCTTGTAGAAGCCAGTGAAAAGATTAACTGCAGTGTTTCAGATCAAATGATTGCTTTCTGTATTAAATCACAGATCATTCTTTTTCTTTGAGATATTAAAAAATAAAAAATTGTACATTTTGAGATTGCACTTCGAAGACAGTCCACTTTTGATTTAGGTGGTTTTGACTGTGGCTCTATAATTCAAAATATCAACAACTGCTGTTGATACTGTGGGGTAGGGCTCTTTTGAATTTTGATACGCTTCCTATTTTGCTGTGTTTGAGTTATTCGAGTGGAAAGTTGTTGGAATAGTAACACCTTAAATAAGCTTAGGCCAGCGTCCTTATGCTTAAAACATATGCAAATACAGGGGATAAGCAGAGGCTTTGACAATATTCACTGTGCATAGCTGACACTCTAATTAGACAGCAAGGCGAGGGATTATACAAGTAAACAGAGAGAGATACCAAATCTAACATGAAGGGCTCCATGTGACACTAACAACTGATATGTGCACAGAGAGACGCAAAGCCTTGATTAACTGCACGTATAAAACTAGGGAGCATTTTTACGTATCCCTCACGAATCTGGCAGCAAATTGGAGTGTCTGGTAAACAAGTTGCCACTTTTCTTTTATGTCCTTATGAAATCAAAACATCCATCCTCTGACAGTGTGGCTCATCGCTTCCACAGTGTAAATCTGAAGTTTGTTTCGGTTTGCTATAAAGTCAGGGAGGTTGTGTGTTAATTTATTTATGGAGTGATGTGTGTTGGTTCACAGTAAACACTGAGATTAGTGTTTAAATAGAGTGACAAACCCAAAAAGTGACAAATATCTGTTGCCAGAGTCTGTGAATCGCCCCCCGTCCTCTCTCTCTCTCTCTCTCTCTCTCTCTCTCTCTCTCTCTCTCTCTCTCTCTCTCTCTCTCTCTCTCTCTCTCTCTCTCTCTCTCTCTCTCTCTCTCTCACTCTCTCGCGCTCTCGGGTTTTCCTCCCAACAGTGCTGGGCTGTACTGCATGCAGGGCACCACAGCGGGTTGATTTGGCACTGCTGAGCTGTTTCAGCAATGTTTTCTACTGCATCTTTAGTGCTTCCTGGCTTGTTTGTAAAAAAAATAAATATTTATCTGTTATTCCATTTTACTTCCAAGAAGAGTCACAGCATGTTCTTTCCGTAGGCGTATACCTTATACATTAAAAATGCTCGCAAGCCTGGCAAGTAGATCAGACACATGGATTAGCAGTCACACAAACATTTTAATGATATATAATATATAATTTATATTGGTGGGAATCCCAAAAGGCCCCCCGATACAATATTATCACGATACTTAAAGGTCCAGTGTGTAGGATCTGGTGAGGTGAGGTGAGGAGATTGCAACCAACTGAAGCCTCTCCCGTGTGCCGAGCGTGTTGGAGAGTAAACGTGAATAGCCCTCTCTAGAGCCTTTTGGACCAGAGCCAGTGCGTAGAGTGTGTGTGTGTGTGTACGTGTGAAGTGAGTAGTGAAGCAAGAGAGAGAGAGAGAGAGAGAGAGAGAGAGCAGCTGCGACGGGAGCGAGTAACGTTGTCAACTCCGGCCCAAGCAGGAAAAGTTAACAGAGTTTGGTTTGTCCGTTCTGGGCTACTGTCGAAACATGGTGGAGCAACATGGCGTGGACTCTGTGGCGAGGACCCGCTCCCTATGTAGATATAAACGGCTCATTCTAAAGGTAACGAAAACACAACGATTATTATTATCAGGTGATTATACACTAAAGAAAATATACTTATTAATATCATATTCCGTTTCTGCCAATAGATCCCCCTAAATGTTACACACTGTTCCTTTAACTGATGATTGATACAGTCTTATTGCAATTTTAACGATTATACAATATGCTGAGTATTGCGATAAGATATATTGCGATTTGTTACCTCTTTTCAACTGCAAATTATGCAGTTTGTCAACATCTGTTAATATCAGATTTTTCATCTCTTGAGGTCAGAGGTCAAAAATGCCTTTGAAAATGCCCATGCCAGTTTTTTTCTCGCCAAAATTTAGCGTAGCTGTGCAGCGTTATTTTGCATTCTTCCCGACAAGCTAACATGACATGGTTAGTATCAATGAATTCCTTAGGTTTTCTACTTTCATATGATACCAGTATCTTCACTCTAGCTTTAAGACTGAACCCTCTACAGCCTCTGAAAGACAAAATAGCGACCGGTTGTTAAGAGGTTAATAGCTTATATAATAAAAGATCAATACTTGACATCCATGTATTGATACAGTATTGCCACGCAAAATGTATTGATTTTTTCCCCCCTCCCCTAATAATTTATAATTTGCATTAAGTTGTTTCCCAGAATTAGTTTCTCCAAGCACAGAATAGTGACATTACGTATTTACAATAAGAATAAAGAAATGAAATCTACAAAGCTATATATTTAAAGCGGAGGTTGATTTATATCAGCTAACAACAGACCGAACTGTGAAACATGTCCTAACCTCAGCCATAAAATCTTGGCAGCGTCTGACTTTGCACTGGTCATTGCACTAAATTATGCTGTAATTATTCAGGTAAAAAATGGCTGCTGACACCACACACACCCATCGGTCCTCCAGAAGGAGCCGAGGAGGGAGTGTGTTTTGTCATGATAGATGAGCTGGATCCCTCCCGGTGTGCTGTGAGGAGATGACATTCCCGGGCAGCGCTGGCCTTCCTTCTTCTGGATGATGAGACTCTTGTAGGGAGGAGTCTGCAGGCTTCATTTACCGAAGCAGCGGGGAATAATATAGTGCCAGTGTTTGGATGTGTCAGGTCCCATATCTCTGGCTGTTCTATTAGAAATAGACCCCAGTGTGGGACAATTAACCCCTGGCCTCAGCAGCAGATCTGTGCAGTAACAGCCCAGCACGGGGCAATAAATCAAACCCAGAGGGAGAAACACACACTCCCTCCCCTGCTGGTCGGCTGCTGCTACTATCACCCAATGGGCCGAGCTTACACCATGGTAGATGTGCTCCGTTGTTATCGTATAATCACTAGAGGTGCAAGCATGATGTAATAGATTGGCTGTAGGCAAGGGCACCCTGAGTGTGTTTGTGCTGCGGTAAATACACCATCTGGAGAGAAAAGTCCAACACCTTGGACCAACTGTAACCCTTTAAACCAGCAGTCTTTGGTATCTCATGCTGCTCTCACATCACGGCAAGCTTAAAGGTTTTATTCACCTTAATGACATTCAAGAGGTTTGCTGGTTGTCACAAAGAGCACACAGTAAGATCGTCTTCAGCTCTTCATTCAACCAGCACAATGTCTCACTGTTTGTTCTTTTGCCATTTCTTCCCGTAGCAAATTCACTCATCAAATAGCTCCATATATATGTCCATAACTGCCAATTTTTTTATTGATTAGTCGCACCGCTAATGAAGTCAGGCTAAAGTGAAAAATAGGGTTTGGACAATAATTCAATATGATAATTTATCGTCTTTCAGTGGAATCATATCGTAATGAAATCATATAATGAGATATCGTGATACAGATTTACTAAATTGATAGTAGAAGCACATACTTTCCTCAAATTTCCCATAAAAATCTTATCATTTTGCTGTAAAGTCCTTAATTAAATGAGGAAATACTTATTTAGCAAGTATTTAATTCATACAGGAGTATACAAACATAGGATTTAACATGTGGTTATTTCATATCTATGCATTGAATTACCCAAAAAAACATGCTATATCTGGATTGTTATTGAGATATGAAATGACCCATATAGGGATAGAAGATTTTGGCCGTATCGCCCAGTCCTGAATACGACGCATTTTCTGTAGTCTGACTGTTTAGTGGTGCGAAAACTAATATGAAGCAACAGCAGGAAATGTTCAGTTTGCATCAGTAGTAACTTATAGGTAGAATGAGTAGGATTTGTTGGTTGAGGTTTGTAAACAGAAGCGAACGCCCCTGACCATAGGGATGAAAGCCATCTAGATTCACCCTCATTTTGAAATGAGCTTTGTCCGCTTGGTGTTTCGCCGCTGTGACCACCATTTTTGTGGCTTCCTCTTGGATGTGTGCTCACGATCTGGCACCTGGTCACAACGTCTTTATAGAGGTTGACGCCCAGAAACGTCCTGAACACAGCTAAATAAAAGAATACAGGCAGAGGGCGTGGTCACACACTTCTAGTGGGTCATACATGGTGATTGAGAGGGATTCTTTTTGTATCAGTCTATACATTGTTGTGTTTTTTTTAAGAAAATCCTACTCATTCTGCCCTTTAACTCCTTAAAATAAGCAGAAATGTAGGAGGGAAACGAAACTCCAAACCACAGACATTTAGTTACTAGCTTCAAAAGTAGTGGGAGCTTTCTCTCTGTAGTCTCCATAGCCACACTGAGCCAATAACAGGACACAGCTTGGTTTAAGGGAGGAAACTATCAGTGTTTGGTCTCCGTGCACTGTGGTACCAAGCAGGAGCACAATGGTGCAGGTCAGCGTAGTTATCCCCCTGCAGTTGAAAATGCATGTATGCGTGGCTTGACGCAGCGCAGTGGAATTAAAGCAATCTATCGTCCCGAAAGGAGAGCTGGGTTTAACCTTGATGCTTTTTGATTATCAACTGAAGTGTGTTTGTAGCAGCGAGTAAAGAGAACGATCAAATACCAAAAGTTGGCATTGAATGCATGGTCTTTTTACTAATTCTTGAATGAGATATTTTCTCTTTCTAACTCAGGAATCAGGATTTAAGGACAGCTTTGAACACTGATGAATTGAGAACTAATATTTTACTGAATTTTTTGGTGCCAAAACCCAGATCTTTTGGCATCGCAAACTTTCAAACGGCACCCAGATCTATCATAGTCTTTCATGTGTCCTCCATTTAATTTGGCCTGTAACATACCAAACCAGTCCAACAATGGCAATAACCTGTTAATGACGGGAAGCTGCGGCTGTCTTCTACATCGGTAGTAAAAAAGAGAATTATGAATCCTCATACAGTGAGGCTGGCGCTTTTTTGTCTGCAGCCTGTCATATTGAGACCATTTGTTTAATGGCAGATTAGAGGAAAGAATGAGCAGCAATAAAGCCGGAGACCACGCGGGTCACCTTCAGGAGCTGCTCATGGTTATGCCTATCATTAGCATGTCGTGTCTCGTGCTGTCCTGCTCCAATTATTACTGACACAGGCTCTGGTCTTATGACTGGGCTGTCCAAACTGCCCACTGTTAGACTGTAATTCTCACACCGATGGACTAATGTGAAATATGGCAACAGATGCAGAACTGAAGCACATTATTCAGGACCCAAAGGCCATTAAAGCCATAGCTATTAAATATAATTTGAAAAAATTAGCTTTTTGGCGCGTGGAATAGCAGGTTGTGAGGTATTATGATAATCACTACATTCCCCAGGGTGCCCACTTTCCCCGAATGCTATTACTATTTGTCCGCCTTTGTGAATGGGCTTTGGGATATGTAGTCTTGTTTGTGGATGCTTTATAGGAGGGGTAATTCTGCTCAGATGCGGGGGCAATTATTGCTTTTTTTTGCCAGCGTTTGTGTTCCTTTGTGCGAGTCTGAAGTAATTACAGCTCATTGCTTGATTTGTTGTTGGTCTGAGAGCATATTTGTGCACATGTAAGCACATTTCATTTAATACAATTTAAACCCGTGTGTATGACATGGTGTACGGGACTCGCATTCTGACTGATATTGACAATTCAAACTCATGCTTTACATTCATATTATAGCATCTTCACAATTGCAAAGAGTGGAATATTTGTCTTAGACTGCTACAAGTTGCCTTCAGTAACTACTATGTTAATCTATAACACTATATTTATTATAATAACCCTTGTGCAGCCTTTTATACCACAGCTGAGCAGCATCCGATCTGTGTAAAACCCTGGTGGCAGCAGCGCTGCAAAGCCCGGTTGGGTCCGTTTTGCGTTGACATGTTCGCATCAATAGTAAACATGGGTCATTGCTTTGGTCTGAAAGGGCAGGGAGGCGGTCAGTGTGGCCACAGGGCACATTTCATTGCCAGTGGATCAAGTGTACATTTATAGTGCAGAATGAAGACATCTTGGTTGTATGACTTTTCTCCCAGTTTCCTAGAGAGGAGGAGGTTCAGAGGAAGTCAGAAAATTAAGCACCAAGGCTGTGTTGTTATATTTAAGAAATGTTGGCTGCGGCGAGAATTGTGATAATCGATTAATTTTATAATTTCTGAGCATAAATTATCTGGTTCTAGCTTCTCAAATGTAAAATACTGAAAAGTGGAGTGAAAATAGAAAATGATTGTTAGTTGCAGCCCTAGTCTTTTATGTCCTTAATGTGTCTCAGTCATCTGCGAGGTAAATCTACCTCTTTTAAACTGAAAAAACAAAAATGTTTCTTTCATTGATGGCTATTGTTTTAATTTTCCTCTGTTTTCCTAGCAGCTGGCTGCACGTTCGAGGAGGATTCAGACCCCAATCTGTGTGACTTCACCCAGGGGGAGGAGGACGACTTCGATTGGCTGCTGTTTCGGACGTACAGTTCGCCTTACGCCAGCTCTGACCTCCTGAGAGGTGAGTGGTTCTTTCTCTTCTACACTTCTCTACTTGACTGTTTTTTTTTTTAGGCTGCAGCCATTTTGTGTAGTTAGATCCGATGTCTGTGGGCATGCAGATTAGACGGAGCTGACCAGAAGCTTGGCTTGTTATAAATCTGAAACTCAGAGTGTACGAGTTCATGGGGTACAAGAAGACCAGAGGCTGTTTTTTGAGACATGCCAGCAGTTGGTGTGCGCTTTGGTTTCTTTTTAAATTGTCTTAGAAATAAGTGGACTTTTGTTTGTGCGGCCGACATATCAGAAAAAAAGTACGACTGTATGCAAATCAGATGTCCAGCGACTATTATGCACCAGCTTTAATGAAGCACTCCCCCCAGTTTTGTCTGCTTCCCGCTAACCCCAAGGATAATTTTATGTTAACCAGCCTCACAGGACTAATGGAAACCAGCATTTTCCTGCCATCATGCTCTCTACTGGTGGTTGCCAGAGGGAGATAGCATGCATAGTTTATAAGGCGCTCCTCCATCTCTGCATTAACAAATACCTACAGGGATCTGACAAAGAGAAGAGTGCTGTTTCAGCTCCTCAGCAGAATATCAGTGGCAGCAGTGGGCTGCTCTCTGCTGAAAATACTTCTACTATGGAAACTTGCAATATGATTAAGGAACCGGCCTCCCTCGGGTGTAAAACCGATCAATCAATCTGTGATATGGAAATGAGAATTCGACCAGTCCATGACAAAAAACATGCATTTAAAAGGGAGGGAAAGAACTTGCATGTTCAGTGGCGGCAGTCATTTTTACAAGCTTTGAAGAAATGACTGACACTTAATGTGGCAGATATAGAGATAGATAAGCTAAGAGGAACAGATGTAAGGATGACAAGATAGGACACAATCAGATACTGTAGATCATTTAAAAGGAAATAATTGTAGGCCTCAGGGAATGCTTTCCTTTTGGAAAATATCGACTCGAGTAGCCTTTTGTAAAAGTTCAAAAACGTTCCCGCAGGGATAAATGGTGTTATTTTTAAAAGCCGCATAGTTGTGATTTTGGTTTGTAGAACAAAAAAAATCTGTCATGTCCACAGGGGTCTATCAAAATAGAATTCAGAAATCCCAAATTTAATCCTAGACTGTTAAACCGCACCCCATTCACCTCCGCATCATCATTCGAGTGAGGATCTGCCCACAGCCACCAGCCAATTCGAGGCAGGCGATGAGATAATTAATGCTTTTCCCTTTGGGTTTAATTAAAACTTACTGCCATGGCATTTCCAGTGACTGGGGGCCTTCAGTGGAACAGACCAGCACAGGTGGAACGAGGCAGGTACTGTAATCTGCACACGGCGAGAGAGGCGAGAGAGGCTCTGGGCATCATCTCTCGATCGATCAGTTCTGAGAACCGGGAGACAAATTCGGTTTAATTTATTATCTGCTCATCCTTCATCCCCGCGCTGGAAGCAGTGTGTTACTCATGTTCTTCATGTGATCGGTGTCATTGTACAGTGACGGCGGCGTTCCTCCGTCAGGTACACCTTGACATTTTAACTGTGTTATTTGAGGTGGATAATCTTACTGCAGATGCTGGTATAGGAAATGTCCCCCCCCCCCCACACCCCTTCTCTCTGCTTAATCCCCCTGACCATGTATCACATTGGGCAGCCAAGGTGGGGGGATAACACGAGTTTTATGAGATAAGGCTATTTACATTGGACCAGTATTAACTTTGTGGGGCTGAGAAACTGGTGTCGAGGGAAGATTAGTAAACACAGCTGAGATAGCTGCGGCTTGTGGCTCCCAGGAGAAATTAGAGACTACCGTTCCCATGAAAGAGAAAATCGTCTTGGGGGTGAAAAAAGCGAGATAGAAAGCGGTGAGGTCTTAATAAGAATGGCTCATTTTTTATCACATTCTCCTTTTATTTTGAATTACATCGGAGATGTCGGTTCGCTATTGATAATCTTAAATTCTTTCGTAGTTTTATATGAACAAGTCAGCCATGCAGGATGATGACCTTGTAAAGAAGAATGTGTCTGCATGTCAGGTGTGCCTCGTTCTGAAAGGCAGATTCATTAGCTTGAAAAGTTATGGGTCCGCTGCAATATCCATTATAGTGTAGCAGCGTGGCCTTAAGGGAAAAATCCATTAAATACTTGAGCAAGCTTAAAAAGTAGCAAATGGCAATGTATCATGCCGTCTTTGTTCACCTTGTTCGCTGCTGTAGTTTTTCTTATTCTTCCGAACAGGTCAACAGATTAAACATATGAGATGTCCAGATATTTCCAGCGTAACTACAGCCATGATTAATAGCACAACTTTTTCCACGTCTGAAACATAAATAGTACACATCATTTTCCCACCGGAAGCAAATACGCATCTATAAAGACTCAACATTTAGCGTGGAGAAATACAGTAAAGAAGAGGCAGAGATAACAACAGTGACGGCAGCTTCGTTAGTAAAAATGAGGAACTTAAAGTCGATTTTGGGCATTCCTGTTTGTGTTTTCACTGTATCTGAAGGGCCGTGAAGATTAGGTCAATTAGTTTGATTTAAAAAAAGGACAGCATTGTTTTTCATGCACAAAGAAATAACATCAAAGTTGCCTTTCTCTTTATTTGCTGTTGAGACTGATGTTTAAATGGATGCAAAAGAAGACTGAGCGCTCCGGAGCGCCTGTCTACAAAGTACAGTAGTGACAATCTGCTGAGTAATTGGAAAGTTCAACCCGTAGCCTTTTTCAGGATCACTATGGCTGAGGAGCACATATTTGGACCTGGTTCCTGCGGTGGAGAGAGGCTATTAGATTCAAAACACCACCTGAAGTGTAGATAGTTGACCAAAGTGGCGGCACTGAAAAAGTAAAATACCTCAATTCATCAACTCTGTTAAAATCACAACCTAATATGAGGGCAGATTTTTCCTTTAAGAGACTACCTTACTGATTTAGCTTTGTACTTCTATAACACTACTGGAAAAAAAGTCTGAAAAATGATGCAGCAGAGAAAGAGCTATTGTCTGTTTAATTCTATGATTCTTCCTTGCCCAAACCCGGTGCTTACATTACCCACAATGCAACATGACTGCCGACAGTTTGAGGTGTGTTATGCTATGTTATAGGACTTTTCCATTGGCACTTTTGGCCGCCCTGAGTCAAACCATGCCGCGCTGATTTGTGCTTCTATTACCAGTTTTTTGCGCTTCGAGTTTAGCGCCCGAGATGGACCATCTCCAACCGCAATCCGCCTCCAAGTGGGTTTCGGATCTCGGTGACCACGGCCAATCCGTGACGACACCCCTTCCCCTTCTCCCCCTCAAACAAGCGTGTGCTGCGAGCAAGACTCAACTCCGTGTAAGACACGAGAGAGACGTTTTTTTTAAAAGTCTCTGTTGTTCAGCTCTCAGTACGTTCGTAGCTTCTAACTGAATCTCTGTGATTTGAGGTTTAGTTTCTCTCCTGCGTCCATTTATACTTTCAGATATCTGCTTTATTTTACATTTTCAGTTGTATATGATCTTGTTAGGTTGCTGCTGATGAAAACCCAACATTTCCTGATTTTGCTGCTTCATAATAAAAGCTTTTAAATAACAAAGTAACGTGTAAAAATAGCTGCTTTGTTAGCAGCTATTCTTCAATAATAACAACTCTACTAATCCTGCAGGGAGGAAGAGTACAAGCAGCAAAAAATAGCGGGGGACTTTTGTTGTGAAGAATATAGGAAATGGAATGTGTTTTTCCATCGTTTTACAGTCGCTTTGGGGGCCACTAGTCACAACGATGGTTACACACATGCAGGCGGGTATCCCTGTTGTAATGGAGATGCAAATCCCTGCATTGATGGGCTGACGCGCCGAGTCAAACCAAGCCTGCACGTGTACGGAAAAGGGACTCGCGGCTAATGTTGCCACAAACCGCTAGCCTCAAGCAGAGAAGAGGATCGGGCTACAGAGGTGTAGTAAGCTCACTTCCTTCTAACTCCCCAGATTTTTCTCATTTTCAGACTTGTAGTCTTCAGCCGCAGCCGACGCTGACTCAAGTGACACAACTTGAGGCATTTTTATCAGACTCCACACAGCTCCCTCCGGAGCCACAAAAGGCTTTACACATTTGTTTTTCACATATACAGTACTACTCCCCGAGACCTGTAAACAGACTTTGATATGTAAAATCTGTGGAGTTCCCCTTTAAGTTCAGTGATTGGTATACAGTATGTGAGAGCTGCTGAAAGGCTCCCTATTCAGCCCGCTGTGCAAGGTGTGCGTTCTTGTCGAAGTGCCACTGAGCACACAAACATTCGCTCAGTAGTCCACCTCAGCAGCGATACAAACAGTGTCTCTTGGATGTGCAGAAATTGGGGCTTTAGTTTCCAGCTGAGTCATACAGAAATTCTCTGACAGTACTGAAATAGATGAAATATGTTTTTTCTCTCAGCATGTGTTGCATGCTAATCTTGCAAATCCCCCTCTTTCCCTATCTTTTTTTTTTTTGTAAATGTCTGCTGTGCTGTCCAGCTTCACAGCTGCAGGCTCGGATCCAGCTCCATCTGCGTGTTTGTCCATCACATTGCGGCAAGCTACAAAGTCAATTGATTGGTTGTTTTATTAGCTACTAGCACAATAGATCCTTACATAAATACCCCATGGGACCTCAGGTCTAAGGAAGGTTAAGACTTCAATGAAGGATGGCTTTAAGCATTGTCCTGGGTTCAGGGCCTGGTTAATTGGCCCATACTGTAGCAGCAGGCTCAATGTAATGACCTTAACGGAGCTAATTCATACAGTAAAACACACAGACCTCCATCTGTAGCTGCGGCATCCTCCTCTAGTCGGCTATGGAGGGCAATGTCATATCTTCTGGCCTTCACTATCTGTCACCTCTCGCCCCTGCCTGGCCCCGGGCGCACACGCCGCAGACCAACTGCACACGAGTGCGCGTGTGTGTCATTGACAGCGACCCGAGATTCATCTGCGTCGGTGAAAGGATGAGGCAGAGCGAGGAGACAGATACATCTGCTGTAGGAGAGGCGCTGTTATCAGAGCTGACCAGCCATCCTCCACTGGTTTAATACTCTATTACACTGCCTTCCTCCTCCACCTCTCCCCTCTGGCAGCCTGCATTCACCATATATATGCGGTGTATATATATCATCTCATTTAAAAGGTCTCCATTTACTGTAGACTCCAAATTCAGTTAGTTTTGCTGTTATAACTCTGTGCATTTTTAGACAGATAGTATGCTTTACAACTTGTAGATTTGCAGCTTTATTTGTAGAGAAAAATGGTTGCTCCAGGTTTCCTGTAGATACTTTATTTTAGTTGAGGAGAAGGCAGGTGCTGTTTAGTCTATTTGCATTGTATTAAGCAACATAAATGCATTAAATTGCGATGCTAATGTGTTATAGAGATATCCATCCGTCAGATTTTATCTAGTTGCCATTTTGCCGACCAATATTGCAATCATGATTTAGATTGTGTTTATTTTCTATAACTACATCCCTGTATTTATGATTTATTTAATATGAAACTAGATACGATTGCACCATGCACAATCAGAGATTTAACTTGTGAATTAATGTTTATATTCATGTATTTATATGTTTATATGAATAGTGAAGTTACTTGTTGTTATGGACCAGCCAGAGAAAAGTCAAATTCTGAGTAAACCTGCCTAGTTTTCTATAGAAACATTGACAATATTGACATTAATATGAACGCAATAGTATTTCAATATATTCATGAGCTTCAAATGTAGCGTTATGGTTATTTATAACAGCTGCATAGTTGGCCACTTACGGTAACACTGACAAACTGCTAAGTAAATAAATCACCCTGTAGCTGCTTAAGCTAATGTTAGAGTTAGCTTCACGGTAGATTCTCATTTCCGAGCTTTTGAGTTGTTTATCTTAAAACGATCATATGCATTTAAAAGAGATTCCGACAACTCGACAACTGCCGGGCTAGCAGCTAGCTAAGACGTGAGGCGTTCACTGACACCATTTATGTTAAAAAAAACAGACTGGTCTGTCTTTTATTAACACCAAAAAGACACCAAATGATGGTTTCTTTTTCCACAAAATCCTCTTGTAGAGTCCACAGAATGTAGAAACATATTAACCAGGAAAAAGACAGAATTAAATCTGTGGTAGGCAACTTTGAAGAAACCAGCAGCGTAAGCTAGATTTTGAAAGTATCCAACTGAAAAAGTCTCAGCCCCGACACCTGTGGTGCGTTGCCTTAAAGGAACGTCTAACGTTATCATTATGAATATACAAACAAACGATAAACAACGAATATGACTATTGTACGTAATTGTAAATGTAACCGCGGCAGTGCTACTTTTGGCTGAGTTTTCTCTTCCATTCTCCGGTAAACTTGCGGCGGCGACGCGCTTTGAGTTCAGGCTGGTGCACGCCAAGGGTAGATCACGAGCAGGGAGGCATCTGATTGGTTCTTTCCAAGCGGGCCGCGAGGCAGTGATTGGTAGAAGTTTTTACAGGATTACAGCAGCTACAGATGACGGCTCTTTTCCGGTCCTTTTTCAGAGCTCATAAGTAATGGATCCATTTCAACCAATATAACAAATAGTGTATACTGGAGAACATCGTCAACCCTGCCTTTAACTGGCAACAGATTAGATTAAGATTTCACTTGCGACAGCTTTTTAAGACACCGTTAATTATGTAAATTGTGTAAATATATAACTCAAAAATTGCACTCTTTCAAATTGCAATTTGGATACCTCATGACTGTGTCATAGCATGTCAAAGAACAATAACCTGTTTTTCAGAAAGTCCTCACATGCTTGGAAAAAAATAACCATTTCTCTCTAAAGTGATGAAGTATATTTCTGTTCATATTTAAAAAAGAAAAAATGACCTGAAAGGGGAGAGCAGATATATGGAGCTTGAAGACATGGTTGAGTAAATCTTAATTAAAAAAAGTCATATGTATCAGCTTTACAGGAAAAGCTTGGCTTCAAGGCTAAAACTGTGCGATGATGAATGAAATTAGGGATGAGATAAAGTGGTGTGTTGTGTACTTGCAGGGATGGTGTTGCATCTTTTGTTCGTGACGAGCGGAAGAACCTTTTAACATCATGTTGCTAGAGAGCTAAATTTATCATTTGACTTGGGTTACAGAGGACAATTGTTCCCTCGAAGAGAGTTGAGTCCGGTTATGTGCTGTTGAAGAGTCTGCAGGGTTTTATTCCAGCCAAACGTTCCACCAGCTGATTCCACTAATTAACACACCTTCGGTCAGAGAGGGAGGAACTAATTAGTGCGATCGGCAGCTGTAGTATTCGGTGGGAATGAAAACCTGCGGAGTCTTCTGGCGTGGCTCAGGACCGGACACCCGTGGCTCACAGGGATAATTGCTCACGACTCATTACCTCGAGGCAACGAAGATCATATTTATTGATCACTGATGCATTATATAAGTGTCTGAAAGCTTCTTTTAAACCATCTGAGAAATGCCCGCCACTACACAGAAGCTTTTAAAATATAACAAATTAATTAAATTGTTATTCAGGGAAGCGAGCACCGGCTCCCTTTATGCCTTCTCAACAAGGTAGAAAGGAATCATTAATGTGAATGATAGAGACACATTTGGGAACGGCTTCCAGAGCAGACATTGTGCCAGTCGCTGAAGCCTGCAGTCTAACCGGTGCGTACTCCACAACCAGTTCTTTTGTTCTCCGTGTTTTGCTCACCCACACACAGACACCAGGTGATAGGTAGGAATGGTAATGCAGCCCCCTTTTGGCTGTAGTTCCCGTCTAATTAGTGTCGCTTTAGAGGGACAGCTAGAGGGCTTTTATGTGCAAGGTTGCAGGTTTAACAACATAATTGAGGCTCGGCAAGCACACTCGGGATTGTAGCCAAATAGACTTTCTAGGCGAGTCACCTTAACTCAGGTGAGATGAAGTGGCCGGTCACTTGAAGCATAATGGTTCAGCTCATGAAAAAGGCCACGCGGTTGACAACCGCAATTACGCTGGAGCGTCTTTGCTGCATGAATTGGGGAATTTTGTTCGCACATAATTGGCCCTATTTGACAGACTGGAGTAGCGGGAGATGTATTGTTTGTCTTGCTCTTTAAACAATTTCACCAACGTTTGTAGAGGAATGAATAGCAAAGCCAGGTGAGTAGTGTAGCTGTTGTTTGCCACTCCGATATAAGTGATTTTTTTTTAACATTTTTCATTAATTTGAACAATTGCATTCTTGGAAAATTCACAGTCCTTTGTTATTTAATCTTTGTGAAAACCTCTGGATACAATCTAACAAGAGTCCACAGCCATGGTAGTGGCTCTGTGAGGCTGTACTTAGCACTGTGGTGCTTTGAGCTAAATGCTAACGTCAGCATGCTAACATGCTCCAAATGGAAATGCTAACATGCTGATGTTTAGCAGATATCATTTTTTACCATCTTTGTATTTGCATATTAGCTAATATGAACTAAATATCTCCAATTTACAGTTCTCATCTTTCTCGCAAACAGTAGAAGTATGTGTATAGTATATATCTTTGGTATTTACCTTTTACATTTTGGGGATGGTTCTCCAAGTAAAAACAACACAGGATCTATTGGGAAAGCAATTTTCATTATTCTTTCAATCTCCTTTTTTATATCTTGCCAACATCCCTGCACTTCTGGACAGTCCCAGAAGATACGTAATTGATCTCCAGTCATCCCACGTTTTCCCCAACATGAAACTTACCAAATCAAATTTAATGGAAATGCATCCAACAGTTGTAAGACTTGTGGTGGGCGCTATGGCAGCGAAAAATCTGAGAATCACCAAAATTATTAGGATTCATCCTCTGGGAACCATGAATGTCTGTCCAAACTTTCATGGCAATTCATCCAGTAATTGTCAAAACTGAAATTACAAAAATGTCAACCTCATGGTGGCGCTATAGAGGAAATGACTGGGAATCCTCATTTCAGTAAGCTTTATCCTCTGGGGACTATGAATGGCTGTACCAAATTTAGGGCGAATCCATTCAATAGTTGTTGAGATATTTCATTCTGGACCAAAGTGGTGGAACCGTGGCCTGACAGACCGACATTGCCATCTATGGAGCCATGCTGCTTGGGTTTTCACTTTTTCTTCCTCCTTTGGGAAAGTTAAGGTTTCAACCAACAACAGAGATATGCTAGTGTATAAGACTCATACAGTTAATTACATTTTAATGTAGATAAGTTGTCCTATTCAATGTCCAAACAAATAAATGAATAAAGATACACACAAACAAAAGTTTGTGCATATAATGAAACACAAAATTCATTTAGATGTGCGCAGAAGATCCAATCACAATTTCAGGGTGTGTTAATTTTTAATCAGTCACCAAAACAGACTATGAATGCAAAATATTTTTAATAGCTTCTAATATGTATAGAGCTAATATTGATTTGCAAAGTTAGTGTAAGCTCAGAGATTTGGTCACGGTGATGCTTGCAAAACTGTCCCGAATTTCATATCCCTTAATCCAACTAAGGCTCTCTGTTACTTTCTTAGTAAGCAAAAGATTAACGGCATTAAAGCATCTTTGTGAATCAAATGTGAACACTTGATTTAACTTGAAAGACATTTCTATTCCTGCCTGCTGGCTTTGGACGTGTTCTTTAAATATTTGAAGTTTTCTTTCTTCTTTTGATATCCTCCTTCTTTCTGCTAATCACACATTCCCTCTTTGGTGATCCTGAGATTGGAATACGCTTTGTATGTGTGCCCGGTGTGGATAGTTTAAGGATGTGTATTTGGACATTTCCCAACCTCTGTGCACTCCTCTACTCCTCCGTGGCCACACTTTGCCTCAGCTCTCTCTGAATGTTCACAGATCACAGACTTTGTGGGCCTCGCCAAGTTGTTTGAAACCGGCACAGATAGAGTCCATGTATTTCTTAAAATTCTGTTTGCATACAGGCCTATGTTTAGCTTTCTCAATACACATGAATTAGAAATGGAGGAGAAGAAGTTCTGCGTTCATATATCACAACAACTCATTCATGACCCATTCTGGGCTGCATGAGTTGTGATAGAGAGAAAAGCGTCTCTGATCTTTTGTGAGTACTTGAACACAGGCAGATGTCAGAACAAGATGTATGGAGATTTGTTACTTTGATAAAGATTCATTAATTTAAAAGATATTCACATTCTTGACAGCTCTTGTGGCTCGTCTTCGCTCAAAGCAGAATAGTTAAGGATGGCAGCCCCGAACTTCACTTATTTTAATACTGTCAACCCTCTTTTTGCAATTAATCATGATGTACAATGATTGATTACCACTTAATCTTTTCCCCCAAACACCAGCAATCCTTGACCATGTAGTATCTCATTTCTGTTATATGCTTGGTGCATTTAATGCCTAGGAAATAAACTACCCTGGTAGGTAGTTTGTGAGTTACTTCATGATCATCAGTGGCTACAAGGTATCACTGCTGGTTTTGGTCCAAGGACATAATTAATATAGAATCAAACAGTGCAATCATAATACTGACAATGTATTGTTGTTGGGTCATTGCAAGGTGTTGCACTGTACAGCACTTTTGAATTGATTTTGTATGGGATTGTGCCCCATAAATGACTGTAAACATAAAACCGATACCTTTTGTATGTAGCTCTGCAAGTAAATAAAGGCTTAATAAAGAAAAAATACCAAATTTCCCAATTTAAGCTTCACACATAGCAGAATAAAGAGCTGCCAGAGCTTAGTGCACTCCTAGGAGCTATGTTCCTGTTGAACGGTTCTGCAGGTCAACAATGCTAATGCAGGATGTAGTGTGCCATTTATGTAGCGTGATGAGAGATTACTGAAGTGATGGTGGATGGGCATGTCACATGTTCGAGTCTTATGTCAGGGACTGGGATTACAGATCAAAAATAATGTTGACTTGTCTAAATACTTTGCCATATTGACAATGAACGTAGTTTCAGTTGCAAAAATAAAAAGCATTTTCATGGATTTGATTGCCGAATTTCCCATTATCAGCATTATTTTCAGCAGGTTGATTTTGAGAGATAATAAACTGGTTTGCTTCAGGACCGGTTTAGTGCACGTGCCCAACTTTTGACAATGATGACATGGTGGCATCATCAAAATGGAAACACCCCTATGGTGCAGAAAGAAAACAGAAAAGGGCATTATAATAATAGTCCATGTAAGGGAGAGCAGAGCATATCAGCTGCAAGAAGGTAAGAGGTAACTATACGTAGAGGCTTTATCAGCAGATACAGATACAGTATGCCTCCACAGAATATTCTACTTAGAGCAAAGTGCGGCAGTTCTTTAATGAAAAAAGTTCAAAACTTGAGTCTTGAGTTTATTAAAATTCTAGACAGAAACAGGCCCTTATAGCACTAAACTCATTTTGCTATTTTGCTGACTTGCTATTTGAATGGCATTATTCCTCAGCGCTTTGTTTTATTTTCATTGTTAGGTTGACTGCTTTTCTAAGGGGAAATAAAATGTTGTAGTGTTCTCCCGTGGGAGTGTGAGGTAACCACCGTCTGCTTATAAATGCAGTGCCCCGTGTCCCTCTGGGACCCTGATTCATACTTCAGAGGTCCCACTGGGAAAACTGGTTGTGCCTTGCAGCATTCACGAAGTGGCCTCAGCTGTGCAACAGCTCTGTCAAAGCATCTACATAACCATGCAGCACCCCTCTTTAAATTTTCACAACCATAAAGCATTTGATAACACTTCTGTCTGACTTGTAAAAATATTTATTAGCTTTGTTTTAAAACACATATCATTGAATCTATCTGTTTCCATATTTATATCAGCTGTCACTGTGGCTGAGTAAGAGATGGATGTATCATTTAGGACTGAAACATCAGCATATGCTTTAAGCATCCTCACCATAATTTGGTGCTAAATAACGGCAAAGATAAAACATCCCTGTAAAATAGCATGAGCTGAATTTGCATGCAGTCATTGATCGTCTGCTGTGAGACTTAATGATTTCAGTGTATTTTCCTCCGCAGACGTAGTGGGTGGCAATCCAGTTGCCAGGAGGGGTTCTGAGTGTAGGCTATTTCATCTCCATGTGCTGGAATAACATTGATTTGAGACGTAGGATCCTCTTGAGTTGGCATCTGGTTTGGAGACTCATGAAGGTCCTTCAGGGAATAAAAGGTGGGGGACCAAACATTTCATTTCCCCTCCCTCGCGTTCCCTCTTCATCTCTCATCCAATGCTGCCTTTCTCACTCACATACTTCCTCTCAGGTGCAATTTAATTCCGCAGTGTTACCATAATAAGTCTTGTCGTGCACAACACTCTGTCAGTAATTGATATGTAGGCACGGCTTCTGGGTGGAGCCATTTGCATTAAATTGTGTTAACTGATATGATAATGAATGTGAAAGGCCTGATGCAAGCGGAATGACTAACAGGAGATGGATGGCTATTTGAATTATACACAATAAGTAATATATTATATCAGATCTCGGGGTCCACGGCTCCGTCTGCATTTGTTGCCTGTCTTTTACTGGGATCGGCCCGGCTGCCTGGATATAAATAGTCTGTATCACATCTGGCATCTCCTTCTTTATCTTCCTCGTTATCATCCTCATTCTCCCCACTATTCTTTTTCTTTTCCGTTTATTGGTATTTTAGTTAACAAACAGTAGACACTGCATACAAATTAGGGATGTCACAATAGCAGAAATTTAGTGGTTGATACCACAACAAGTGAAATTCCACGATTCTCGATGCCAATTCAATACCACGGTAAAAAAACAAAAGTAAAACAATAAATCCTATGTACTTCGTTTGCATACTGTTTTTAGTTAGGAAGTCAAACAGTTCATAATTCCCTCTCTATTATCTATTTTATATTGCTTTGAAAACATATCCTTCAAACAACTTGTTTCTTGCCAAACTCTGCATTTTACAAGATTACATTTGAACACATCATGATTACATCAGAATTCATTTCTGCTGAACAGAGCATGTACGCATCAACTCCCTGTAAGCTCCATGCAGGATTGTGCCGCTTACCGGCTGCTAACAGCTAACGTTAACTTGCTCTCGTCCTGCCGATTTCAACACAGAGTTGTTGTTCGCAAAGTAGCATTATCAGGGGAAAAAATAGGGTGCGTCCCCTGACCATATCCATAGTGAGTTCACTGCGTACCAAATAGGGCTGTGTATTGGCAAGAATCTGGCGATAAGATACGCATCATGACACAGGGGTCACTACTTTGAGAGGGTGCATACACTGAGAGGGACCTTTGAAAGATGGAGAAGACACAACACCTTGAACTGTAAAAGCCCATACTTGGTACATATAGATGCTGAGTGCACACCCTTCTGTGCCCATCCATCCATTGCTCCTCCATTAAGACAACGCCCACGTCCTCCTCCCAAGCGGATTTCAGAAATTCTAGGGGTATATCTAATTGATTAGACATATAGTTATATATATATATATGATATTACCGCCCTAGACGAAGGATCCACAGAAAACAAAGATTCCATCTGGGGTGCTATTAGGTGTACTAGGGAAGGTAGTTGTATTGGATCTAATATAGTTACGGATTTGTAGAAATCGAAAGAAATGGGTTTGAGGCAGATTGAATTTAGTGCGCAGTAATTCAAAAGAGGGAAACGTGCCATTAATACAAAGATCTTTCATTTTTATAATGCCATTACGAGTCCATAATTCAAAGGAGCTATCTAATAGAGAGGGATGGAAATGGTGGGAGCAAGGAGAGAATTCCCATGCCATCCAAAATGCTGTCTTATTTTAGTCCAGATTTTAAGGGACTGTCTTACAACAGGATTGGTGTTATCAAATACTGATGGAATAGGAAGGGAAGAGAATAACAGCGCACCTAGGAGAGGTGGGATGATGCTCAATTTGCAACCAGGCAGGATGATCATTTCATTCAATGGCGTGACCTCGGAAAGAGAGAGCTCGCACATAACAGGCCCAGTATTAATACTGAAAATTAAGCAGTCCCATGTCGCCCATCTGTTTTGGTCTTTGCAAAAGGTCCTTTCTAATTATAGGAGGTTTGTTATTCCAAATAAAACGGGTGGTTCATCTTTCTAGTTGTCTAAAAAACAATTTATTAATGACAATAGGGATGCATTGAACAAGAAATAAAAATGGGGGAGAATATTCATTTCTACAGCAAAGGGAGGTGGGACCACCGACCAAAATCATTGATGGTACGTTCAAATAGAGGTTTGAAGTTCAACTTAAAGGAACAGTGTGTAACAATTAGGGGGATCTAATGGCAGAAATGGAATATAATATTAACAAGTCTGTTTTCTTTCGTGTATAATCACCTGAAAATAAGAATCGTTGTGATTTTGTTACCTTAGAATGAGCCGTTTATATCTAATATATAAATATCTTATTTATTTAAACCCCGTCACTCAACTCAGCCGCCGGGGAAACAAGACACGGGAAACCTCTGTTGGTCTTGAGGAGCTTCCACTGTTCATTCACTTGATATTCTCAAAGCTGAACTAACTCTGTCTTCGGCTCCACTAGCTCACTTGTTCACTCTCACACATTCGCTGCCGCTCTCTCTCTCTCTTGCTTCACCACTCACTTCTCACGTACACACACTCTCTGGATCTGTAGCTCTCCAAATGACCTACACTTCTCTTACAACTGGCTCTAGATAGGGCCAGTCGCATTTTGGTGTCGGCCACCATAATCCTCCTAAACGCTTGGCACACAGGAGACGTTGCAAACTGCAACCTCACTGCTAGATGTAACTAAATCCTACACACCGTTCCTTTAAACAAGTCAAGGCCACACCCAGGTATCTGAAGGACTTTCCAACCAACTTGAATGGAAAATGTGAGTATGATAGATTTTGGACAACTTTGTTGATGGGGAACATTTTGCTCTTAGATAAATTAAGCTTGTACCCAGAAATCCTACCAAAACATCCTCAGCAGAGACATGATACTTGGAATTGATTAAGTTGGATTTCTGAAAAATAGGTTGTATTCCAGCCGCTATTCTTAAAGGTATAATATATAACCGTTGTCAGTTCCTATTTGTAAACACACTGCATTCAAGGTTGGCAGGGTCTCTGCAGAAACAGACACCGCCACACACTTCTAGTGGTGCATAAGTGATGGTTGGGAGGGATTCTTTTTGTATCAGTCTATATATTGTTTTTTAGTTAATTCTTGCATATTATACCTGTAATATCTGATGAGGACAGGGCTAGGAATATGTGGAAATAGGTGGTAGAAGTGAGACTAAATGGGACATACTCTGTTCGGATGGTGATATTTTAACGGAGGTATCAGAAAAGGATCTAAATGTCTGTCATGTGACTGTCTCTCAGGCGCCAGTCTGTTTAGTATGCTGTCCATCTCTTTGCTTTTAACCAGACTGCAGACAATTAGCTTCTCAAGCTTCGCCAAACTTTATTATTCTCCATTAACACATATGAAAGGCTTATTGCCTTTCAAATGAGTTATTACTGAATGAAAGGCTTGGATGAAGACGAGACACCACAGTGGACTGAAACAAAGACGAATTAACTGCAGCGAAGTTATGACTTTTTTTTAACATATTTAAATAAATATTTTTGCTCAAAACGTAATCATCCTTAAATGGCTTAAGAGAATGTATGATCATCCTATTATATGTATTCCAATAGTTGATTCAGCAGCCTCTGAAATGAGAGGTATTCATTTTGAGGAGTGCCTTGTGTGTTTTTATAGCTTCTGTAGGATTACTTTGTTCTATTCCTCTTTCACACTCCCAGTCATTACTGCTTTTACTGCCTCCATCAAATCTGTTCAGTACCTCCTACCTCCAGAAATATTGACTGCAATTATCAAGCGAGAACGGCATAAAACAGCGACCGTCTTTTTGCGATCATGATCAAAATGTGGCTGCAGATGTCTGCGCGAGCCACAGCGTGAAGCCTCAAAATTGCTCTGGAAAAAAACACACAAAAAACCCCCCTCATTTGTAGCATAACGAAAAACATCAGAGACGCTGGAGAGGTGGCTCCATCGTGGCATCGTGGTCCCCCGCTTTCTCTGTGTTGTTTGTAATCGCAGTGAAGAGCATGTCCCTCCGAGGAACACTCCCAGGTTGTTACAGCTAATGACTGCTGGGGGTTCTCCACTAGGAGCTGTCTGACAGCATTTGCTCAGATATTAATATCGGACGATTGCATGCGCTGCAAATTGGTGCCACACAAACGCAGCGCACGCATGAAAACACTTGGCACGGGCACTCGGATGCACACCATCACGCGTATGCTGACTTATGTTTTTGCGTGTACAGTAATTGATTTATGTGAGGAAAACACGAGGCGGCTGTGCTCGGAGAAATCAGCTGCTTTGTGCCAGTTTATGTGAGTTTTGAGGCAATAATGCCATAAAGTGAAAATCTGGAAGCTCTGCATCAGTTTTATTGTGACAGTACAATTATGAAGTTCCAGCTCCCACTGCTTTGTGGGCTGCTTCCTTGTCACCTTGCTAAGGGCCACGCTCTCTAAAGGGAGCAATAGAGAAAAAGCCATAATCATAACTTCGAATATCCGAAATCCAACTTGTGGGAAACATAACGTTTCAAAGTCTTTCTCGTGATTCCTGGAGGGGAGGCGTAGCCGCTCCTCTCATCTTCTGATGTGTTCTCTTTGAGGTGGCAGGGACGGTCTGTGATGCTCAGCTGGATGCCCCTTACACGGCTGCAAAAACGCTCCCACAAACAGCTGCGGGATTTGCACATCGCTTAACCTAATTCATTTGAGGCCTCTTTGGGAGCAGAGGAGTCGGATCACATGCCCCTATTTTTACCCACACACACACACACACACACACACACACACACACACACACACACACACACACACACACACACACACACACACATGCACACACATTTTCCATTTCACAGAGTCTCAGGCTGTCCTCGAACTGCACGTTTGCGCTCGTATCTCTGCTCTTCTGCTCTTCTGCGGCTTATCTCTCACTCATTTGCTCACTTCCTCTTTTTTTCTTCTTCAACATATTCCATCTCTGCCTTGCTCTTTGAGTTTTATTTCACACCCGGCTGTAGCATGATATTGAGAATGAGATGACATGGCAGTTCTGGTCCCGAGCTCTTGGTTGGTGCATTATAAATGCCACACAGACGTGCTGCAACAGACCTCGAGTGCCAGACTAAGATCTCGTGTGCAATCCTCCAGAGAGCCAGGCTGTCTGTTGCGGGGCAGGAGGAGCAGCCGAGCACCAGCCAACGCTACCCCACAACCTGTGATCACTGTCGGCATGTATGCCTCTGGGTGTGAGGGCGTAATTTTTTTTTTTTCTAGTAGCTATGTCAGTCTCAAGACACTCCAATGCTACAGTACGCTACAATGTGTAGTTCTTCAGTTGAAGTTCAAGTGTTCTGCAGTCAGTCACTTTACTTTTTCTTTGTTAGAGTTACTGTCTCTCCTCATAATCCCGTCCTCTGCTACCCCGTGTCAAGTAAAGTTCTTAAAAAAACACACACCGCCAAACTTGCTGCAGAACACAGCCAGCCAATTAGAGACTAATCTAACGATGCACAACAATTTCCGCAATGCACTGGCCTATCTTTTTTTAATTGAATTAGGAGGGGAGCAAAATAAAGCAGATATTCCCTTCCGCATTTCTCGGAGCTTGATTACAGAAAGCACAGACTGTTAAAAAATTCCAGCGGCGGGGTCAGAGTCGTGCGGTTTCCTGCTACGATTAGAGGACCAGATAACCAAGATTTATTAGCCAAACACCCCGACAATTAATTAGGAAGCGGGGCTAGACTAATCCTGTTTCCACGGGCTTTAGCGGGTCGAACCTCTTTACGCTACCAAGAGGAGCAGACGAGCACTTCAAAGACGAGGAAAAGCTTAAATCAGCTCTTGCATATAAGCGTGTGTGTGTTGGGTACAGTGTAATTACTGTGTCTGTTGCCTGTGTTTGTGAGTGCATGTGTGTGTGAGTGTGTGGATATAGAATAATACCCTGCAGGAGATATTATAAATGTATTTACAGTATGTTTATGTGGATGGACTCATGGTCCATGCATGGTTGTTTACAGTGGCAGGGTGGGTGCAGCTGTAAATCCTCCCTGTGACGTCTTAAGCGTGAAGGTTTAGCCCCCTCCCCGGTTCAAAGGCTCGTCTCTAATGCCGTTGGCTTTCAGGCTTGTCCTTTTTTGCTATTGTTCCCCGCGGCTCTGCTTCATGTGCTTCATCTCGTGGAGACCTCGCGCCCCGGGACGCTCAGCGGGCCGCAGCACCACGCAGAAATGTACAGTCTGCTCTCTTCTTGGCATTTGGTCTCACCAGACCTCCAGCTTTTTTTAAACACAAAACACACCAGCAAGCAGATGGCTGAGAAGGCTTTTCTTTTTGGTAGTAAGCCATCTACTTTGGGACTGGTGCTTTTTTTTTTTTTTTGCATTACAAAGTCGAGGAAAAGCCCAGCAAAATTTAACTGAAGGATCACTGGTTTGATCAGACCGAAAATCATCATGACAGAGCAGTTTATGTTCGTCAGGGCTGTGTTATTGTACAGTCGTAGCTTATTACGCGCTGAGTGAGAGTAAAGTGATCCCTGAGCATATGGTACAAAACCCATGAGGAAATACGAATCTGCTGTCATTATGACCCACAAAGAGTTGATGGGCAAATCAGAGGCGTGCGTGCCAAATATCTGCCTCCACTCCACCATGTAAAGCTTTAAGACAACTTGTGTGACAAAAGTGGGCACAGTCTCAGCTCTGTCAGGTACATTAATTGCCAAACAAACCAGCGTTGCATCAGATTGGACCACACAGAGTCATTCCCCCTCCAGCGTTTCTCTCTCTCTCAAATATAAATAATCCTCTGGTTGATGTTAGACTCCACCTCACCGAGAGAGAATTAATTATACATTTTGAATTAACTGCTCTCATATGACATTTCATATTTTATTAACATCTTAAAGCAATAAAGGTGATGTGTCTACATGACTACATTTGCTTGCCACACAATACGAGGGTGAAATATTTATTTTTCTTCTTCTCATGCACTCAGAATGAATGTACTTTCATGAAATAGTACATGCTGGAAACGTCCTTGTGGCGAGGAAGTCTCCAGACTGGCTGAGAAAGTCTGAACAGGGAATACAACTCGTTGGTGGTTGTTCTGTGCAGCCCCTAGGTGTGAACAAGGGTCATGGTGCGAAAGTAAAAGAGCACATATGTGCGAGTGTGCAAATGCAAGGCTCAGCAAAACCTCCTCTGGATAGAAATAGGTTAAAACCAAGTAGATCTCTGCCTATGTACCTGTTCAAACCCGTGAAACGAAAGGTCTTCTTGGCTTTATAAAGTTATTTCCGAGCGCTGTATTTCTGGCCTGCATATTCTATAGAGTCGGTCGGCGGATTCCTCGGTCTCCGTCCATCTGGTTCTATTGTTGATTGCAGACAGACTGGCTGATGAGCGCAGCCTCGATGTAGAGGCAGAAGTAGGGCCCTGAGCTCGCAGTAGCTCCCTTAGGCCGGGGCTTGGCAGGGCTTTTCTGAGCTGCTCTCTCGCAAACCCTGTGGAAGCGAGCGCAGCAGCCTCCACAGTTGCCTAATGGCCATGCTGCTGCTCTTCAGAGTTTGGCAGTTGACAGTTTCTGATCCTTTTTAAGCAAGAGATAAAGCCCTGGCAGACTGCGAGGAGAAGTAGAGTCTGAGATGTCCGTGGAGATTTAAAAACTAGCAGAGTTTTGGAGGGGAAAAAAGAGAAAGAGTTTGCGCGCTGTGATTTATTGATTATTTTAAAGTGAGCTTTGTAAGAACTACCAGAGTTGGCTACATCGACATTGTGTAAATTTACCACAAGTCTGCATGCATGAAATTCCCGACAGACGACGGCTCCACGGGATACTGAGAGTGCAAGAGGAACGCAATATGCTCATGTTCAGAAGTGATTGTTTTCTTATTTCTCTACGGGCCATTTACAGGGACACGCTGCAGCATCGAAATGCAGGTTAAGTAAGTAAATAACTGCTTGTTTCATGACGCATTGAATGTACAACAAGTCCGAGAGGCTGGTGCCATGCTGGAAGACAGACATCCCAACAATACTTGACCCTGCCTAGCCCATCATCTGTGACTAGCTCTAATTAATTCCCTCAAGGTACACAGATAGAAGAGAAATAAATAGAGAATAACACTGCAAAACTGAATTTAATCTCAAGAGAGAGAGAAAAAAGCAAACTGGAAGCAAAGCAGAAGGGCAACAGATTACACGCAGCGAAGGGAGGAGAAAGCAAGAGAGTCACGAGGAATATGGAGTCCAAATTAGTTTCCTCTGTGTCTGTTTTAATCATGCTTTATTGTATTTAGTGTGCATAGCTGCGTACCTGAGGCAGTGTGTTGAAAACAAAGGCTCAGCGACTACTTGGCTGTGTTGCCTTACTGCATTTCTGTCTTTTTCCTCTGAATGTTTTTCTACCTCTCACATAGTCTCGTTGTCAGGACAAGGATGTCACACCGCAGACAGGCAGCACAAAGAGGGCCAGAAAAAATACCTCTCTCTGCTCTCAGCCGGCAGAGGTAGTAATCGATGGGACCTTAAACAAAAACAAAGGAAGAAAAGCACACTTTCTGCCAAGCTTTGGAAAACAGAAAACACTTTCATGGTGGAAAAAAAAAAAAAGTGCTTCTCTACCTGGCTCAGCTTTTCTGTTGTATACAGATGTGATTTTCCAGCAGTGGAGGATACTGATAGCAAACAACAGATGATGGCCATTTATGCCCATAGAGGCTTTATGTTTTTGTCCGTCTGTCGGTTCCATTCTTGTGAACGCGATATCTCAGGAACGCCTGGAGGGAACCTGTTCGAATTTGGCACAAACATCCACTTGGACTCAAGGATGAACTGATTAGATTTTGGTGGTCAAATGTCACTGTGACCTTATGTCCATCCCATTCTCGTTAAAGCGTTATCTCAGGTATCCTCAAACAGTTTGTATGATATCTTAAGAAAAGTTATTACTACTTTTTTTCTGCGTTTTCCTACCAATATCCAGAAACACTTCCGCTCCAGTGTCTTCAAAATAAATTACCATCTTCACAGAAAACTACTTGGTTAGGTTTAGGAAACGATTGTTGGGTTAAAATAACTCCGGAAGTGGTGTAACTTAAGTATGGAAGTTGCATGTTTCACACAGGGTACGAACACCGGCCTCCTGGGCGAAAGTCCCGTGTTTTTTGACCCACCCATCCACTCCGACCTCCTCCCTACGAGGCATTTGTCGCTCTTTATACTTCCTGGTTCACGATTACGTGGATTACATACAAATTGATTTTGTGGGACATATACAAACTTTTCGTAGGTATAGCTACAAACGATGTACGAGAACAGCCTGCTCAGGAACGCCTGGAGGGAATTTCATTACTTCTGGCACAAACATCCACTTGGACTCAAGGATGAACTGATTAGAATGTGGTGATCAAAGGTCAAGGTCACTAACCTCACAAAACACGTAAACGTAAATCAAGAATTCAAATCCTAATTATGACAATTTCACACAAATGTCTAACAGGATGAAATGATGACATTTTGGACAGTCATGGATGTAAACTGACTGGTTGGCAGAAGCATACAAACACAAGGCGGTCATTCTGGTTATCTCTGAGTGCAAATGTAGCATCTATTGTTTTAAACATGGTGTTGTAATCAGTGGTCACAGTTTCCATAGCATTCTGTCCTGTTGCCACACAACCATGTCGACACACAGAAGGTGTTTGTTTCCAAACAACAGGCTTTTCTCATCAAGTGACACAACCACAGTGAGCAGTGCTTATCTCGAGAATACTACAGTATGAATATTGAATTCCTCGCCACATTTGCATATGCAGTGGCAGATTTTTCTCCTCGGCTGGTGTTAACTGGCAGCGCCGCGTCTCTAGTGGTTAGCGCTGTCGTTTCACAGTGAGAGTTCAAACCTTAGCATTTTCTGTGTGGCGCTTGGGCGTTGGGAGTGATGCTGCCCGGCGGTTAGGATGGGTCAAAAGCGTTGGAGAAATTTCCCTCCGAGGGTCGATAAAGAATGACTTAATGGGCCTTTTTTCACAGCCGACAGTTTGACATGTCATAGGAGGAAAAGCGCAGCTGTAATTAATTACTGTTAAATGGCTGCCTTCCATTTAGTTGAGTCAGTTAAAAAGGCACTGCTATTGTACGTGCTGGCTCACAGCCATGGCATATTGGGACTCTACAATGGAACAGAGGCACTGTTAAAAAAGGTTCAGTTGGATGGGTGCCCTTTAGATAATGTTTATGGTTCATACCACATACAATGTCCATGGTTTGATTTTGACCGGGGACTTTTGTTGCACGTCATTCCCCCCTCTCCCTCCCAATGTCTCCTGTCTCTCTACACTGTTTGCTCTCGATTAAAGGCAGAAATGCACAAGAGTCTCAGCTTTACAGTGATACCCAATTTCTGTAATTTCAAGACTGTTTAGGGACCCCAGTATGCAGAAATATTCAAAATACATCATTTTAGAATAGGCGAAAATAACACATTTATACTGCATTCAAAACCTGCATGGTTTTGTGCCCCAAACTGCATGTGATTATCATAAAGTGGTCATGTCTATAAAGGGGAGACTCGTGGGTACCCATACAACCCATTTTCATCCACATATCTTGTCAGAGGTCAAGGGACCTCTTTGAAAATGGCAATGCCAGTTTTTCCTCGCCAAAATTTAGCCCAACTTTGGAGCATTATTTAGCCTCCTTCCCGACAAGCTAGTATTGGTACCAATGGATTATTTCATATGATATCAGTACCTTCACTCTAGCTCTAAAACTGAACCTGCTACAGCCTCTGAAAGACAGTAAGGAAGGTCGGCATCACCTGCGATCCCGCGGGTCTCGGAGGGTTGAGCCATTCACATAGTTTTGGTTTTATTTGGTCAGACTTGATACGTGACAAAGAGTCAGTTTTGGTTTGAAACTTTATACTTTTTTCTTCTGGTGTAATAAAGTAAAACATGTAAAGTGAGCCTTCTACGGTGTTGTAAATCCTTGGGAGGCCAAAATCACAGTTACAGTTTTTTGAACTCATCACCTGGACGAGAAAGATGTGCACGTGTTTTCACACTAATTGCCTTCACCCCCATTCAATATAGAGATGAATAGAATCATGTTTGTGGAGCTCGCAGCGATAAGAAACAATATTGACATTTACATTTTTGAAGAAAAAAAGTTCCAATAGAATGTTTGACAGTGAGGTTTGACATTGTTTTTTTTTTTTTTAGAAAGAGCTGTCAGCTAAAAGCAGCTGTGTAACCTGTTGATTGTGATTGATGATATGTGAGAAAAAATCCTTGAGCTATAGACCTTTTCTCACAGCAGACATGTTTGACTTGTCATAGCAAAAAAAAAAAAAAAAAGCACAGGTGTTACTGCTCTGTTCATTCCCAGTAAGCCATGACAGCGTGACAGTGAGGCAGCATGCACAATACCAGCAGAAGGCAAATATTTTCTGCTGGAGCTGAGCGATTTGACAACAGTCAGCCATGTTGTTGTTGTGTTTTTGTTTGAAATGCTTAATTGAAACTTAATTTACGCAGAATTCAGCAAATTATTAACACCTGTGCTTTTCCTACTGTGACATAAAAAGGCCCACATAGAGCACAGTCCTACCTCCTCCAGGGTGGCGAACCTGACTGTACTGTACCTGCAAAGAAACACACCTCTAATGATTCAGTTTTATTGTTTACATCCCTGGAAATCCTTTGAAAATGTCTGCAGCATGCTTGATGGAGGCCAAGGTCAGGGCTACAGTAGCTGTCACAATGACGAGTGGTTCTTACTGAGATAGAACGTCCACCAAACGGGGTTGTGGGGGGTGGGGGGGATTGACAGTTAATCACAAGCACATTACACCTCTGGGATGGGCGTAACTGCAGCCTCCTGCCTTTGGCTCCAGCCTGCCTGTCATTATGATGACTCCGCAGCCTATCAGTGTCGGCCTCAGATTTATCTATCCGCCACTAGACTGTGGCCTCGTCTCAGGCTGAGCTTGGCACCTGTCCATCCATCAGCCTCTAAAGTCCTCCCGTGATGCAGTGGACACAATCTCGGTTTTCTATACAGCTCCATGCCGCCCGCTTATTGTTCACACCGCTCATTCAGGGAGTGCGACTAAATAAATGCTACACGGTGTTTGCGGACGTGACGATGTGCTCCTACAATACAAATCTGCAGAGCCGGAGAGACGCTTTGTCACTGTTGGAGCACTGTAAGTGTATTTACATCCACCAGGGAAAAAAGCTAGCAGAGTTTATTGGGACTAAAGTGTTTTTGGGAGGGATGGAGAGTGGGTGGACAACTTTGCTGATGGCACTGGTGAAGGCTCTTTTAAACAAGTAATTACTAAAAAGCATGCTGAAGGCCATTCAGCTGCATCTGTTGACACCACTGTGATACGAATTTCAAGATCGCCTCTGTATACGCGTGTGCGCAAACTATCCGTTTGCGTGTTCGTGTGTAGACGAGCAGATTGTGTATAGGGTTGTTTTGCTTGAATGGCTTATTATGCTGATTTATCGCTGTTGAGTCTAATATCCTGGGATATAGTGTGCCTAGAGCCACACAATTAAATCACTACAATGTTGACTCCGGGTTGAGCTTTAGAAACTACAAATATCCTTCAAGTACACGTAGTATGACAATTATGTTTTCCTTTGCAAAAGACTTTCAAGCATGTCAGCATTTGCCAACCGCCATTCATTTCCTCTCGTGACTATCTCATTAGCTTCGTGTCAAGACGGATGACCACACCATGGCGTGCGTTATTATGCGGCTGCGCCCCTCCATCCCTGGGCGCCTCTCAGTTTACCACAGGGGCATGTCGCCACGCTGACTTGTTAATGGGATCAGTCATTGATAACAAGGGGCTAATGAAAATCTAATCAGAAAAGCCTGCCGCTGGATTGTCTTCCCCTTCCCTGAATGTCGCAGACACAAAGCTGCTCTGTCTCTTCCTCTGTGGCCAGTGAGAAAAAAAACTTCCAGCTCAGGTCTCATTAGCCGGTATGATTTGCAATGTCATCCTCGAGATATTTAATATTCATTTATTTATTTATTCTCTCATTCTTTTTTGTCTACTCCGTTTTAGTGCCCCAGGGGCAATAAATCATCTCAGACTATATCAGAAAAAGACGGGAAAACACTTTGAACAGGTTGTCTTTCTATTGCAGCAATGTCAAATTTAGTTTAATTTTTCTGTTAGAACAGCCCTGTCTCCTAAAAATTACGTTCCCATACAACACAACTGCATTGTGAATTTCGAGGGAAACGTATTTTGTCACTGATTTCGTTTACGGCAACCTCCGGGACTGAGAAGTGAAGTCAATACTGAAGTGCCTTAAACTTGCATTCTTTCTAATAGCCAGCAGGGGGCGACACCTCTGGTTGCAAAAAGAAGTCTGATTGTATAGAAGTCTATGAGAAAATGACCCTACTTCACACTTGGTTTATTACCTCAGTTAACATTGTAAACATGAGTTTATGGTCTCAATCGTTAGTTTCAAGTCTTCTTCAATACAGCATGATGTTCATTCAGTAAGTTATGGACCCATTTAGAGTCAAATAGACCATAAAACAGGGTATGCTTTAGGGCGTGGCTACCTTGTGATTGACAGGTTGCTACCACGGCGTTGTCCGTGTTTTCGTCTTACATATTTAACCCTTTCACAGTGTGTTTTCAGTTCATGAAAGTTAACTGTAACATTTTGGTCACCTAAAAGTGTCTCATTCAGCGCTTGGTTGAACTTAGCTCCAACCTCACGTGTCACTTCTGATTGCAAAAAAACAAGATGTTTGGCGATGGCCAAAAAAACAAGATGCTGACTGCCAAAACGCCAAACTCAAGGCTTCAAAACATGAGTCCACAAACCAATGGGTGATGTCACCGTGACTACGTCCACTTTTTATATACAGTCTATGGTTAGAGCAAATAAACACAAGACTTTGACCGCTGTTCCTGTCCAGTGTGAAACTAAAAGTCAACGTTCACTTATTTTAATTTACGTAAACATAGTCATTTTGAGCCAAACCGAGTATTTTTGTCTGTTTTGTTTCAGTTTACAACGTTAATCACGTGTTTAAAACTGCAACAGTATTCCGGGAGAAAATCATTTCCCTGCTAAACGTAATTGAGAATGCCGTTTAGTCGTGTGGGAAAGTAATTTAGTAGGAGACAGGGTTGGTTAGAATGGGCATACAGGGAACAAATTAATGGAGCCCCATTAATTCGTTCTTTTTTATCTTCTTCCTCCTGGGGTGCTGAGAGGCAGGACAAAGAGTAGGTCAAGGCTAAGGCCAAGATAATGTTTTAAGCATCCCATCAGAGAAGGTCAGACGGATCTCTACACTAAACCTATACTCAACAGTTGAGGAAATACAGAAAATTCAGATTTGCATTTAGCTGTACTGTCATGATGGGGGGACAATGCGTTTTCTCTTCTCCGTCTATAGCAGTATTGCTCGGGGGAACCGCTAACTGGGATGAAGCCCTCAAGGCCTGGATGCTGCGGTGAAACTAAATGGGCAGGTTTCACAGAGGAATGTGTGAATACCCTGCAGGCGTTAAATATAGGCCAGCGATGGCGAGCCATATGTGTATTGTCTGGAGCCGTAAACGTTGGAGGATTGCACCTGAGTTTGTACATATGCTCAGCGGTTAATCTAACATGCATATAATTAGATATTATGTAAATGTTAATTTATGAATATGTCCACAAACACTAGATTTGTATGCAAAATCCAGTAGTTACAGAACTCATAGTACAAAATGTTGGCGGTTGCTGATATATATCGCCTGTAAATTTATGTTTTTCTTCTTTCCTTCAATATTGGCTCGAGATAAAACTGAATAATGCAGACACCCAATGAAGAATAATTAAATGATTAAAACTTCCATTAAGTTGATGTCCCTACAGTGTTTCATGACAGCAGAAAATACTGTTGCAACCATTTTTCCACCCAAATACCTCCTATTATGAATTTGTTTTCCAGTCCAGAAAAGCGTAAGTGACCCTCGATCGTTATTGAACCACAACGGTGCAATTGGGCTCTAAATATTTTTGGAAAGCTCTCTGCAGTCTAATCAGTGATTAGTCTGAATACTGTGATTTGTCAGTCCATAGTATGTTCATCTCATATTCCCTGATCCATTTCCATTAGTGCTAACCCTGCTAACCTTCTATTTCTGTTGGGAAGTTTGAAGAATAGCTTTGCTAAAGCATCACGTTGCCGGTTAATTCCAGCTTGTTAAAGGCATCATTGAGATCTTGACACTGAAAAAGGAACCAGTTCCTATTTAAATCTGCGCACATTTTGATGCTAAGCGTCTAATTACTTTTACAGATAACTCGTGATTTCTTCTTCTCTTATTTAACTGTTGCTCAGAGGGATCTTTGTCTCTTTCTGCCCTTTCAGTTGTCAGTCTGGTTGAACCATTGTACAACGTTTTGTTCTTCATGTACAAAACATTATTTTTCTTTTTCTTTGAAAACCTTCATACAAAAAAATAGCAGCTATTTGTAACAATTACTTTCTACAACCTAAAAGCATGAAAGGCCATTCAACAACACAGAGTAGTCCTTTCAACCATCTGACTGAACTTAATCGTTCTTTTGTTGGCAGGCGATTGCAAACTTTTGAACGGCAGTGTATTTCTAGAGCTGCAACAATTCATCGATTAGTTGTCAACTATTAGATTAATCAAAATTCTCTGATCTCCAGCTTCTTAAATGTGATTATTTTCCGGGTTCTTTACTCCTCTATGACGATGAACTGAATGTCTTTGAGTTGTGGGCAAAACAAGACATTTGAGGACGTCATCTTGGGCTTTGGTAAAACACGCTGATTGACATTTTTCGATTATTCCGGAAAATAATCGTCAGATTAATCGACAATGAGAATAATCATTAGTCGCAGCCCTATGTATTTCACTCACTTAACGGAGAAAATACCCTATCTATTGATCATGATGTATGGTGATATAAAAAGACCTATGAACCATAGTGAAGCGCAGCACTTATCAATATTGTATTTGCTGTTATGGAAGCTCTTGGCTAATTGCACTATAGGGAGAAAGCCTGTCTTTCATGGCCGTGTGATGTGTTCTCCGAGGGTGATGACTGGCTGATAAAGTGCTGCTGAGTGCTAAAGGGCGAACTTTATGGATTTCTGCAACACCCTGGAGCCACAGCTCAGCAGGACACCAACAAGGTCCCAGCCTCTTTCTCCACATGTTCAGAGGGTGTATTTTCTCAGCCAGTGTCCTCCAGAAGGAGGCAGCTAACCAGCGTGGCATATCTCTGCCGTCCGCCAGCTGCGCGCTCCCAAATGTATCAAATTCTTCTAGTAGCATAGCACAGATGCAAATAAGAGATGCGTTTGCAGGTGATTGCTGTCCTGCAAAACAAGACTGGAGCAATAAACACCAACATTAAAATGCTCTCTCTGTAGTCTTTCCACATCTCAATTATAAACACTTCCCGTTTGATTATCCCGAAGTTAATTTATGATGCCAGTCTCAATCGGCTAAACACAGTTTATTGCTGGCCTGGAGGGCCCTATAACATGTTCATTCTGCAGAACAGCAGTATGGGCTTGCACTTTGACCAGACTGCTAATGGTGATGCATGGCTCATTGGTGAGCAACTTTTTATTTTTTTTTCCACAGACTGAATGGAGACCAAATTAATCAGGGCCCTCTTGGTTATCTAGTTTGTCTGTCTGCGATGGAGGTTATAGCCTGACCACATGGTTCATTACATCCCTGACCAACCTTTAGAGCCCCAGGGGTGACCTTATCCTGGTTGTCATGTGCGCACACACGCTGTCATAGCAACAAAAGGTGGCAAGCTCCTGTAAACTCAGCAAGGAGATGGAAATCAAATAGCTGCAGTCCTTTAAACTTTTTGCATTACATCCAATCAGACTATGAAAAATGTTTACCCTGGAATGCCTGGTGAGAATATTTTCAAACTACATTATTTACAAACTTTCACTTGGACTCAAGAATGAACTGATTAGATTTTGGTGGTCAAAGGTCAAGGTCACTCTGACCTTATGTCTGTCCCATTCTTGTGATATCTCAGGATTATCTTGAGCGAATATCTTCAAATTTGGCACAAATCAAGCATGAATTGATTAGATTTTGGTTGTCAAAGGTCACTGTGACCTCACAAAACATGTTTTAGGCCATAACTCAAGAATTCATATGCTTATTATGAAAATTTCACACAAATATCTAATAGGATAAAATGATGTACTGATGACATTTTAGACAGACATGGATGTAAACTGCGACTTGACTGGTTGGCGGCGGCATACGACTGCGAGGTCGTAATTCTTTGTAATTGTTTACTGTGAGATGTGCTCGATTTGACCAAATATTACAGATGTATATAGCCCGTTGTTTTCTGCTAGTTCCTGCTGCAGAACCTGCCGTATGAATCACTTCTTGGAGCGAACGGCAAAGTTGAAGTTCCATTTCATCACTGCTCAGTTTTAACGGGGGTCTTGTGAATTTTAACAGTCCAGAATGCATTAAAAGACAAATTTGCAATTATTCTATTCATTTACATTTCTGTCAGTTAAAGCTGAACTAATCTCTTTGAATGAGTAACTAATTCCAGTCATAAGGTCAAGATCTGGGCAAGTATGCGAGGGATTTTTTTTGGGTGCTATTCTGTCTGTCTGGCTGTGGTTGGGATGGACAGCTGGTGCCACACAGTCGCCTATGCCTGCACAGGAAATGTTTTCGCTAATCCTGAGTGATTCCTGTGTTGATATGGCTTGACACTTAGAAATGAGTAGATCCACTATTTCCAAAATGCTTTGTCCTTATTAGGACTTATATGGTTTAATCTACAGCACGGTTGGTCAACCAAGCACCATGCAGTGCTGAGAGTATATGCACGACTATGGTGGGTGATTTTACTGATTAGCACACTTTCAAGCATCGAGGAGGATTTAATCAGTGAGTTCACTCGGTGCGGTGTTTGGAAGGTCAGTTTCCTTCGAGTGCTCTTTAAAAGTTTCCACTTAGAATTTTTAGAACTCAAAATTATGAGGTGCTAAGGATTTGAGTACTCCGAAAATATCAGAAATACTTTGTGCTCCAGCAGTATAATGACACAGAAATATTTCACACTTAAACCGAGGACATTGCGGTTCACGGTAACTGCCTTAACCCCCGGTTAACCGCCCCCCTGAAATTAACATTTTGGTTACTCATTTTGCATGCAGCAATTTGTATGTGAGGAAAAAAAGCACAGCTGCCTGGGTTTACTTTATAGTGCACTATATTTACTGTCAAGTTGAGTGTCCAAAAGTGTGAATGTCATGTTCGATGTAGTGCTCTGAAAAAGCAGTGTCCATGCCATGTACACTACTGCTGCTAACAGTCACATAATGCAATGCTAATTACAGCTGTGCACTACACCTACACCTACACAAAATGACAATGGTTCAGGGTCTGAAATCTCAATTTACTGCTCAGTATAGAGTTAACTACTCAATGTATATTACTGTGAATAGGGCGTTTTGAATGAGTGAACAAGGGAGTTGTTTTTCAGCCCAAAATAAATGTGTGTTTTACGGAAGTTGTATTCGCTGATGACAAACAGACAAGGGCGTACAAAAAGTGTACATCTTCCTTCCTTTCTCTCTTTTCTCATGTGTCCACTCATCCGCCTCTCTCCTGGGCAAATCTAGCAGTTGATCCTGAACTGCCTGGAGGACAATTCAAAAGGTCAATGCAAGCAGACTGTTGAGAAAATGCACCTTCCCCCCCCCCCGCCCGCCGGCCGCCTCTCTCTCCTTGGAAAGAAGACAACACTTGCTGACGTGGCCTCATCTCTCTCAAATGCTGGACGGCACACAGGCTACTTCGACAATAGCACCACTTGTATTTCATTTATTTTCTGCTCCGACATCAGTCCTCGGCTGGCCCCCCGACTCCCTCTCTCTTACTCTCCATTTCCACCCCTTGCGCACCAGTCTGTCCCCAGAGGCGTGGGTAATGGTCTACTGGTCCTCTACTTGAGGCGATAAAGACCCGCAGAGAAACCAGTTACAGCTCTTGCTTAGAATGATAAGACATAGTTGAAGGGCAGAAATTGAGGATGGGTTGTTAGGAGTGTAGACAAAGGAAAAAAGCACTGGTAAAAGGTTAAGAGTGCCCCGTGGCACCTTACAGCCTAATTCAATACTTCTCCTTTCTGTCACCTTTTTGCCTTTTAAATTCGGGAGCACAGTGAAGACAAGAAATGAGGACACAGGGTGCTTTATGCTTTAAAGTAAAATCCAGATAGTATAGACGGTGCTCAGATGAAAAATGATAAGTTGATGAGGTGAATACTGTTCTATTATTAAGGTTTAGAAATAAATGACAGAGGAGATGTCAGATGAAATTGATCTCTGGTCAGTGAGAAAATACCACAGCCAGAGGGGCGGATAGTTTTCAAAGAACAGAAAATGTCAATACCCATCGTACACTGCTTTGAATATTTTAAAGTTACAAGAGGGAGAAGCTGCTTGATGGATCACGGGGATGATAATGAAAAATGATATGAGTATGACGGAGGCGGAGCTGTGAATGATAGAATGAGTGTGGGGGGTGAAAATGAGATTAGGTTACGCACTTCAGGTGGGGTGTCAGCCTTGGGAATGGAAACCTGTCAGTCTTTCATGCCCTGATGCAAAGCTGGTTGGCTGCTCTACATGTATTGATCCAACTGCAATGGAGAAGGCTCCTATGCTGCCAACACCGATGTTCTAACACGTCTAACATTATGGTGTGTGTGTGTGTGTGTGTGAGTGAGTATGTGTGTGTGTGAGCAGACATGTGATCTGTTAGTAAATGTCAAATTTTAATTTTGAAAATGAAAGTATGGCATTTATGTTTGATTTACGTGAGGTTTTGTAACATCACAGCATTGCCCGTTTTGCTAATTCCCCCCCCCCCCCCCCCCCCCCCCCCCCCAAACAGTGATTGTCCAGTCATAGCTTAGCAACCGTAACTAGGCATGTCAGGTTTTGTATTTCTCTACATGTTGAGGTGGTGTGACGGTCTGCATTTTAAGAGTTTGTAGTTTGGTGACTCTTTAAAGGAACAGTGTATAACATTTAAGCGTAATATATGCTTGCCCCATCCGCGAGGGTCACGAGTGTCCGCACAGCCAAAGTGACGTTACACCATTGCCGTGCAGCAGGTTTTCACCTGTTTGTGCACATCCCAATTTTTCTAACTACGCGGACGCGGATGGTGCGGAGAAAACAGAGAACTTTGAGGAGCTTTGAGAATATTGGTTGGCCGCGATATTTTCGTTTTTTCGTCACGATTCCATGTCAGCTCATATCTGTGCAACCATCCTTGCGGAAAGCATAGCCAGGATCTATTAGGGGGGATCTATTGGCAGAAATGGAATATAATATTAACAAGTATGTTTTCTTAAGTGTATAATCACCTTAAAATAAGAATCGTTGTGTTTTCGCTACCTTAGAATGAGTCCTTATATCTACATACGGAGTAGGTCCTCTTCACGGAGCCGGCCATCATGTTTCTACAGTAGCCCAGAACGGACAAACCAAACACTGTCTCTAGATAAGACCATTCGCGTTATCACATTTTTGCGTCGGCCACCGTAGTTCTCCTACACACTTTGCACACGGGAGAAGATTTAGTTGGTTGCAGTCTGCAACCTCACCGCTAGATATTGCCAAATTCTACACACTGCACCTTTAACCAAAGCCAAAAACACATCGTCCTCATCCTAACGTTAGCTTAATTAACTAGATAGCTATACAGCTAAGAAAATCTGCCAGCGGAAAATGACTGCTGATGTTGTTTAGAGGAAACCGCTGTGCTACTTTTCTTTTTGAGTATAAGGTCAGCCTCAGATTCCCAGTAGGAACGCTGTCATTGTGTGTCATTGTGATAAGTCGATTAAGTCTGTGTGATGTCTTGTTATTGCGCCGTCCCTGTGTGAGATCTTCCATTAAGGAAGGGAACTTGTCCATCCTCTCTACGGGTTTCCTTTTATCAAAGCCTCCATCTATGGTTTCTTTTTTTTTACATAACTACAGGCTTGCCTTGAATTATCCATAAGGTCGACAAAAAAAGCAACTAAAGTTGTACAGCGATGGGCAGTAAACACATTAACGTCTGGTGTTAGCGACACAGTGTTTATGTCTGCGATTGCGGCGTCTTCCGCTGAGAGCTCTCATTGCCCTGTGAGCAGTTTCACTACATGATGAGGCAATTTTACATTTGCGAGTCGGTTTTTCTCAGAGGGAGACCAAACATCAGGGAAATGACAACACTAATGCGCCTTTCAGGGCAATGGCCAGAGCTCCACTTTATTTATTTATTTACTTATTTATTTGTACTGAAGGTTATTGCGGACAGCGGCAAATAAACAGACAGTTTTGGGACATCAGCCCCTCAGAGATTGAGTCTGAAATCCCTCATGACCTTCTCAGAACAGAGCACAGGGTAGAATGAAGGCGCATGGTGAAAAGACGAGCATCAAGGCCAATGTGCTGAGAGCTGGCCGGTAATGATACAACAAGCAGCATCAAGGACATGTCTTAAACCCCAGCACAGCCATTGATCCCATTATATTCAGACCTCTGCTCCCTCTAGTTTGTTGCGTATTTGAGATTACTTGGACTCTGGCCTTGAATGTCACAGGAACAAAGTTTTGCTGAATGGGTCACACAGAGAAAAACTCGGTACTTTTTAGGAGGAAAATAAATAGAAAAATTATGTGTTCGCCTTCTGCTTTCATGTTGTTTCCCCTGTGTTATTTTCCCCGTCTCCCATGTTACCAACTCACTTAGTGTATCAATGCTGCACAACCCAAACCCCACCCTCTGTTTATCGCCCTCTTTTCCCTTCTCGGTCTGTTGTGGTCTGACACAGATAGTGTCATCTACAGCCTGTGACCCAGGTTGTAGTCCAGCAGTGCTCCTTATGAATTATGATGCGCTGGATCAGTCCTAATCTTGTTATGGATGTTCTTTTGCCCTTGGGACGAGCATCAATGGATGGATGGAACTTTATCAGATTTCACGGTTCTTTTGAGTATAATTCATGAAAGGTGCTGTCTTGTGTGTGGAGGGGTGGGGGGGGGGGGGAGTGGAGGGGCAGGGGGGGCATGCATGGTGGCACTAAACACTAAAGTTTGATCTGATTTTGTTTTCGTTTATTTTCCAGCATTTACCTTTTAATACAAAAGTAAATATGAAACGTTATTTACATGAAAAAAGATTAAGACGCAGAGAAAAACAATGATAATATCATAAGATAAGAAAGGAAAGAAATAAGGGCTGTCAAAGTTAACGCGATAATAACGCAAAATCGTTTTAACGCCACTAATTTCTTTAATGCATTAACACAATCGATCTTTCGGAGGTTGTACCGGGCTCAGTTTTAAAGCTAGAGTGAAGCTACTTGCAGCATATGAAACTAAAAAAAACTAAGGAATCCATGACATACTTACTTGTCGCGAAGGACGTTAAATAACGCTCCAAAGTTGCGCTAAATATTGGCGAGGAAAAACTGTCGTGGCCATTTTCAAAGGGGTCCCTTGACCTCTGACCTCAATATATGTGAATGAAAATGTGTTCTATGGGTACCCACGAGTCTCCCCTTTACAGACATGCCCACTTTATGATAATCACATGCAGTTTGGGGCAAGTCATAGTCAAGTCAGTACACTGACACACTGACAGCTGTTGTTGCCTGTTAGGCTTCAGTTTGCCATGTTATGATTTGAACATATTTCTTATGCTAAATGCAGTACCTGTGAGGGTTTCTGGACAATATTTGTCATTTTTTTGTGTTGTTAATTGATTTCCATTAATAAATGTATACAGTACATACATTTACATAAAGCAAGCATATTTGCCCACTCCCATGTTGATAAGAGTATTAAATACTTGACAAATCTCCCTTTAAGGTACATTTTGAACAGATAAGAAATTAATAATAAAATAATTTGCGATTAATCGGGATTCAATATTTTAATCGTTTGACAGCCCTAAAAGAAATAAGACAAATAAAACAACATAAAAGCTAGGTATACAATGAAAGATGTGATCTGTGCATGTGACCTACTTAAATCAGGAGAGCCATCTGATAAAGGTAAGTTTGGTTTGGTAATAGCCTGATACCCATATATGTAGTTTAAAACCACAGGGCCCGAGATTGAAAAGGCACCTCTTGGTAATCAGGCAATTTGTTGGAACAACCAGGAGACCTCTATCTTCGGCTGCCCTCAGACTCTTGTGGGATTGACATGTCTATAATGTACCTGGGAGTCTGACCATGTAGAGTGTTAAAAGTTATCAGCCAAATCTTAAAATCAATTCCAAAACTTACAGGCAGAAAGGAGTGTGTGTGTGTGTGTGTGTGTGTGTGTGTGTGTGTGTGTGTGTGTGTGTGTGTGTGTGTGTGTGTGTGTGTGTGTGTGTGTGTGTGTGTGTGTGTGTGTGTGTGTGTGTGTGTGTGTGTGTGTGTGTGTGTGTGTGTGTGTGTGTGTGTGTGTGTGTGTGTGTGTGTGTGTGTGTGTGTGTTGGGGGTGTTCTTGTCCTCTACAGTTTGAATAAGCTAGAGGTGAATCTGTAAATCTGTGAGTGTTAAAAGCAATTTATTTTGGGCTATGGTCCTCAGTTGGAGGAACCGATACTTTACTAAGTCACTTGATTTTCAAAACAAAGGAATTAAACATTATAGAAAAAATACCAGACGATTATTTTTATATTGGATAATAAAGGCCAGGGTTTGTTGCAAGAAGAATAGTCTCTGAAATTGTGTATATGCATATGGATGGAAAATAACAGTGGCCCTAACAATGACCCTGGGGAAACACCGCCGGTGAGGGAGGCAGGGGTCGAAAAACGTCTCCGAGAACAACTGAAAAGCTTCAGCCAGCATAGTACCAAGCCCAGTTTAGAGATTAGCCCTTAGTACCAAGCTATTTTTCCATACTGGCAAGTAAAATCGAGTGGTCAACCTTGTCAAAAGTGGAGATTAAATCAAGCAGAAGTGTCCAGAACCAGCAACAAACACGTTTTGGTGACATTGATGAGAGCAGTTTGGGTATTATGAAAGAAGTTTTTAAATATGCTCGGTCTGTCCTTGACCAAATAAATTCATAGTTGATTAACACTCTTTAACAGATCTGTAAAATTGAGTTTCTCCAGAAAGAATCACACAAAAGCACCACTTTAAATCTTGTGTTTACCAGAGATGTGCTCATAAGTTTCTTAGAAATAAGTCATTCAGCATGAAAAAGCATAAAGTAATCTTAGTCAACCTTGACCAAAACATTGATTAGTCGACTAATCCACAAAGAGGGGGCAGTCACAAAATAAGCTGGAAACCAGTTGAGTGGAAATGTTTTTATCACCAAAATATCATATAATATCATCCACAGTCATATACATTTCAGATTTATTCAAGTCACTCAGCAGATTATTATGAATAGGAACAAAATCAGCAGGTTTATTATAACAAAATATGTATCGGAAGATAGACATTATTAAGAAAATCGAATAAGCAATATCCTATTGAGTTAAAAGTGTATGGCCTTCAGTAACAGCAAAGCATTTCTGTTATTGGCAAATGCAGTTTTCCAATGAACTCGGATGTACCTGTTACACAAGAGGGTAATTGAACCACCAGTGCCACTGAACCGACAGCTGTAGAACAAAGAGCATCCTTCAATACAAACTTCTGAAGGCTGGAGCTCATGACTGAAGGTTACAGTCAAAGCGTACCACCATGGACTTAATGATAATAACTTTCAGTTGAGGAGTACTTTTCAGATAAAGCTAAGAGTTTGTAAGTGGCAGAACGGTGTCATTACTTAGTGTGGCAGCAACAGCCACTCTGACCTTTAATTTAATTTAACGTAACAAGTTCTCCATCTCCCCAGCTTCTTCTAAAGATGTTATTCAGAGTGTCCCCGTCTCAAGGTAGAGATAAATTGACTGACCTTAAAGTTAATATTAACTAGTCCGTCACTGAAGTAGAATTTGTTTCTTTTACTTGTTTTATTTCATTGAAATTGAATAAAAAAATATATATATTATGACGTTGGACTTTTCATTAGTTCCTGTCCTTTTATGAACTAACCAATGAATCAATGAATCAAAATAGTTGTAGCCCTATGTATTTGATGAGAAAATGGAAAATAGAAATATTCTAAATTCTCTTATTTCACATAATGTATGTATTGAATCCAAGAATGCAAAGACATAATTCTTTATTCAGTAAATTTATAAAATCTATTCATTTGGCCGTTAAAGATCACAGGGGGTCACCAGGATATGTCTGCTCTGAGATTTGCAAAATTAGATTTGATCATGTGTATTTAAAATCATAATAACACACTTACTGGATAATTTATACAAAAGTCTGTATTGAACTATTTAAAAAGATATATATTTTTTGTTACTTAGCAGAGTGTAACGAAATATTCTGCTTCAATCCATATTTTTTGGCGTTTAGCCTTTCAAAAACAATATTTTCAGAACCTGTTTGCGCTCCCTTATTAACGCACATAAAGGGAGGCACACAGCTGTATTGACAGTGCATTCTAGCAGTTATCTAACAACACTATAAATTACATTTATTCTAGTTTCATATGATGTCAGGATCTTCACTCTAGCTTTAAAACTGAGCCCGGTACAACCTCCGTAAGATCGATTGCGTTAATGAGTTAAACAAATTTGTGGCGTCAAAACGAATTTGCGTTAACGCATTACTATCGCATTAACTTTGACAACTCTAATTTTAACTTAATTATCTTCCCAATAATTTTGCTTGTTTTGTATTCGTTACCCTTTTGGGTTGTTGTTGGCCCCAGAGGCAAGACGCTGCCAAATGACATGAACTAAAATGATGCACAATGTCCACATGGAATGGGCTGCCATGGATTATCTCACAGTTTATCAGGATCACTGCACAGAAACCTCGATTTCATTTGCCACAATGTTTAATTCATGGCCCTTTTCATTTTCATACATCACATGCACTCGCACACAGCACCTTATTAATTATGTGACTTCACCTATCTTCGATTTGCATCTCAAAAGAGGTTAGAGGGCGGCAGAGTGGCCACTTCATGTGTCCCCACGTGACATTATAGCAACTTGCAAAGTCAACAGAAAGGTGTTAATGGTGTCTATATATAAAACAAGGGGCAGGTAGCGGGGATATAACCAGCAGTGAGGACAGTGTGGCTGAAGCACTTCAGCCCTTTGCTATTATTTTACGAGTCCCCCGTGGGCCTGGAGGGTGCAGGAGAGGAGACAGATTCTGAAAGATCTAATTAAGCAAAGCGAAATGAGAGAGCCGAGATCCTCAGCGCGGGACACAACACAAATCAGCGGCCGTTGACAGTGGGCTGTAGGGCAATGGGGCTTTGCAGTAAAGGCCGCTACTCTAGCCTCCAGATAATGACCAACCCTACTTCTCTGTGCTCCTCAGTTTAACTTTCTTTATAGCTCGGGGTTAAGTTGAGGGTTGTGAATCTCAATCTCATTATGTAAAACATCAGCCTGCAAATTTAGGTGTTTTGTCTTTATTTGCACTTAAAGAGGTAATTAGTGTTTTCTCCGTAGCTGGGTGGTGCCGGCGAAGACGCAGATGACTCCATCAGGTGTCTTGTTTTGCACACAGTCATTGGAGAGGAAGACAAAAGCTACTTTTGGTAACACTTCATTTTACAGGTCAGCAAATTTCATGGTAATTGGTTGATAATTAGCAAGTAACCTATTTGAAATTTCTTTGGAATTACTGCCAAATTACCGGGCTGTGCGCTGCTCTTCATCGGAGGTGAAAACTAATAGAAGACACTCCTGATCAGACACGAATCTCACCATTGTGTGACTTACTGTCTACACAAATGTAAGGTAGATAATGTAATGATTCAGGGAGTTTTTTAAGAAATTTCAAATAAGTTATTATGCTAATTAATATCTATTTACCAGCAGACATGGAAATAATTGGGGTGGCTGTAGCTCAGTGGGTAGGGCGGGTCCACAAGGTTAGCGATTCGATCCCCGGTTTCTACAGTCTGCAAGTCGAAGTGTCCTTGAGCGAGACACTAAACCCCAAGATGCTCCCCGGGTGCTTACAGCAGCCCTCTGCTCCTTAAATACTTAGGATGGGTTAAATGCAGTGGTCAAATTTCATGTATGTACCTGTATGTCTATGACAAATAAAGGGCTTCTTTCTTCTTTTTGGGGTGATTTGGCAGTAATTCCAAAGAAATTTCAAATAGGTTACTTTATTAATTATCACCTAATTACCATGAAATTTGCGTAAAAAAGTAAAGTGTTGCCATACTTTCTTTCTGTGCCTGTAGAGCAAGTAAAAGTTCTGTACTCATAACTTGGGGTTGCTTCCCAATTTAGAGGTGCAGGCTGTGTGGGATGTAAAGAAATTCTCTGCTCAGCATTCACACGCTATTCCATCTGAGTGGAGAATAAATGTCTTCGGGACACCTGGCGACAAGGCTGTGACTGTCTGGTCTCTCGGGCTCGTTTTCTGAACAGAAAGACCTTGGCGTGCAAAGACAACAGGCTTGATTATGTGAGTACACAGGAAGGTCTCCCAACATTGTTGTGCTAATCACGTTAGCGGGCACAGACTCAAGGCGGGACAGATGCTAGGCAAAGGGCAATGGGGTTATGTTATCATGATTAGAGGAGGCTTTGGGGGGTTTTGTGAATCTCGTACCTCGGCGTCACCTTGCAGAGGGAAAACTGCCATCGGTTCTTTTCTTTCGCTCAGTCAGTCTGTCGGCTTTCTCTTCCACGTCTCACTTGTTCTCTGTGTCTCTCTCTAGTATTCACTAGTGCCTCAGCCCAGCACCGATTGTGTCTTTTCACTCAACAGGGCACATTTCTTTTCTGGTTATCAACCGCCTACACATATAACAATACGTTTTCAGGAGAATACTTCCATTTTTTCCTTCTCGAGGATTTGCCCTTGCTTCGAGTCATTAAAAGCAGATTTGTTCCTTTGTGACATGTTTGCCTCGGTTCATATGAGTATGCTCAACACTCTGTGACTCACAATTGAAAAACATGTGCTATGGACATACTCACAATATCAAGACTGGTGTAAATAATTTATACTCTTTGTCATATTCTGGCAGCTACATTATTAAATTATGCGCATTTTTTGTGATTTCTTCATAGCATCGATCATGGTTCATTTTATCTTATAAATTAAATTAAAGTTTAACTTAAATTATTAACTGATTAACTTAATAGTCAATGTATATTGGGTACCTCCTGTCCCTTTACAATATGTAAATCTTACTACAGTACATAATACACAATGCATACTTATAGTCCATTACGTCTCCTTTAATGGCTCTCATTTTCAAAGAAAACAACACAGTAAACTAATAGTAGAATAACATGAATATCATTTGCTATAAAATCTATGAATAATAATAATAAAAAACATTGACTAAAAAGTTATTACTGCCCGTGGTAAGACGGGCATTGCAGACGCAGTGCAGACGCAGTGCAATTGTCTGTTTGGCAGCTTTCAATTTCCAATTTAAAGTGATTCAACACTGCAGGCATTTAAGCTGCTTGTTAACTTTTTAAATGCTTCCCTGCCACAACTTGTGGATGACGTCTGTTTCTGATGCATACAGTATATGACAGCTGGGGTAGAGGGAACAAAACGATTTAAAATGAATCAAAGATCAGATTGTTTTTACGCCTAAAACAGTTGATGCCTTCCAGTTAAAATATGCTTCGATTTTGCTTTTTATATCTTTCAGAACACGAGTTGATCTCTGAAGCTTCCTTTCCAATGGCAGCATGTATGAAAATGTTAACAGATGGCACTGTTGCGATGACCCATAAAGTTGGAATACTATAAATAACTGATGCCTTTTTCTGCTCCCTTCCAGGGTCCTATATGTTGGTGAACTCCTCCCAGCATGCCGGGGGTCATCGCGCTCAGCTGATGCTGCAGACGCTGAGTGAAAACGACACACACTGTGTCCAGTTCAGCTACTTCCTTTACAGTCGTGACGGCCACAGTCCGGGAGGCCTACGGGCGTATGTGCGAGTCAACGGGGGTCCGGTCGGCAATCCGGTGTGGAACACGTCGGGGTCTCACGCCAAGCAGTGGCACCAAGTCGAGCTGGCCGTCAGCACCTTCTGGCCTAATGAATACCAGGTACAAACTCTGTCGCTCTCGCCTCGAGATTTCCTCACCCTCACATGTAATGATGTGACTAATGTGTCTGTGATTTCATGACGTGTTAATGAAACAAGATGCTCCTCTTACGAGCTGAACAGTCTCATTTCCGTGATTAAGATCTGCAGACCCACGGACCGACATCTTGTTCAGATGAAAAATGGTACACAGTGAGTCTCTGTTGATCACCACTCATTTTAGCCTCGAGGTGAATCTGGTGTTAATTACTTGCATTTGCGATTTAATTAGCATTGATTCCCTTGTGAATGTAGCCAACGTTAGTGCTCGAGGGCCCTAACTAGGTCTCTTGTGGGCATGCCTGGTAGATATTTCACCCACTGGGGGCCTGTGTACTGTGTATTCAGCCGACTCCCAACAATTTGCATGGCGTGTCATTACCTACTTATAGACAGACGTTTGACTGGCATCTACTGTTGGCGGCTGATGTGCTGCGGTCTGTAGATGGCGTAGTCAGGTGAGCACGAGGGATATCCATCTATTAATCCAATTTCTTTTTTTTCTGCCAACTCTGCGGACCTGTCAAAAAGCAATTAAGTTGACTAGTGTGCATTTTATCAAGAACTGTCAATCCCCCTGACTTAATTAAAATTCTATCGGGCTCTGCGAGATCTGACCTTCACTATGTAAAAGAAAAGATAGTGCTTTGTATAAACAGAGGGCTAGATGTAGGCTGACACTGTTCTAAAAATAAGGTAGACCATTAGACATACAGGATACACACAGAAACACTCCCACACAAATATCTTAGAGAAACTTTTGGTCCATTCACAAGGACATATACAGTTACAGGCTTTATTCTCATTATTTTAAGACGAATAAATACTCCTTTGAATAATAATACTTGAATAATATTTGGCACTTTGGCCAAGGGCAAATGGAGATTATTTTTGTTTTATTCAAAAAGACACCGTATCCCATAAGTCTTGGCCACTGGTACCCTGTCAAATCCTCATGGGATTTGTTGGAAAAGTCAGATATTCCATCTCTAAAGCTCATTAATTAACACATAATATCAAATTAGTTTTATCCTTACAAAAACTGTTATGTAAGAGCAATAAGTTGTGGCCGTACAGACATGAGAGTGCAGGCAAGCTTCTCTTCTACTGTAAAGGCCTTTGCACACCTGCTCCTCCAGTTGCATGTCGAAGTATCCTTGAGCAAAAACGTAACCTCAAGTTGCTCCCGAAGGCTGTGCCATCAGTTATTTGAATGTGTGTGCGAATGCTGATATGTAGTGTAAATCGCTTTGAGTGGTCGGAAAACTAGAAGGTGCTATATAATTTAATTGCAAGTCCATTTAGCATTACCATTTACATTGTGTCAATCTCGTTTAAACACCGACTCCGACGTCTGTCATTCAAGTTTTCAGAACAGGTTTGATTTTCTGCGTTTTTTCGCATCTGTCAAAAGTCATACGAGGGTTTTTGACCACTCAGAGCCACCGTCTGTTCAAACATCATCATCCAGAATGGCATGACAAGACAAACATTCATTTCGTCTCCCAGCAAAAAGCACTTTACAATAAAGAAATAAAGGAATACAGAGATGCGGAATTTAAAGATAAATTATGGCAGGTGATTGCAGAACAGCTCGGAATGGTTGCAAAACAAAAGATATGGAAAAGATTAGACAGTAGAGATTGTGCTCTAGGCAGCTAAACAATAGCTTCTTGATAATGTCATCCATTCATTCACCCCGTTTGGGACTAGCGCTATTAATTCATTTTTGTCTTGTAATGCAAATATTTGCAACAAATAAAATAATAAATAATTAATATTAAATAATAAAACACATTGGACTCAATGTGCAAGATTTCCCGTGTGTAATGTTTTTATCGAATTTAAATGCCGACAAAATAGTCCTCTTTCTGTCTTATTCAGTCATTGATATGTATTTAAAATGAGAACATACTGTAATACTAAGGGACTCCCAGCCTTTTTAGAAATACCTTTGAAATACACCCTCTATGGGGAAAACCCATGAAGTTACAGATGCAAGTGGAGCTGAGGCTACAGACTTTGACTCTTTAATGTACTGTATTTTCAGGTCTCATCTCAGTAGCTACAAATCAGTATACAGGAGGACTGGGAGCTAATCAGTGCTACTGCCAGTCACACCTTCTCTTGATCTTTGCCCCTCGTAAACAGGCCAGCTAGGACCCCTGCCAGTGAAACTGTTCATTAGCTCAATTGTGCAGCAAATAACGAGGTCCTCACTGTCCAATTCTTTTCCTGACATTTTCAGTCTGAATCATTACTTTTACAATACCCCTATTAAATGTATTAAATAGCTGTTGCTCTTATGATGAATGTTTAACAACTAGTGAGCTGAAAGTGTTCGAGTGTTTTTGCAGCAGGAGTGCTTCGCTGCTAATGGATGCAGTGAGAGCTGAGCTGAGCTGTGATCTCTCTGTTATAATAAAACAGCCTCCCTTTCTTTCTTTCACTTTCTGCCCTAGTTTCACCAAATCAGGACAGATACATCATAAATGTAATAATAACGTGTCTTAACCTGCCTTCTCTTTTTCTGTAAACTGCTATCGAATGTTCTGTTCTCCTCGTCCTCCCCCCCCCCCCTGGAGTTGTGTACTGTCTTGTCTCGCAGTCCTGTAAGCATCCCAGGACACAGCAATGGCTCATAGGTGAGTCAGAATTGTGCCGCAGCCTCCAATGAGAGGCTCCAGTTAGAAGAAAGAGGTTTATAATGGGCTTATGAGGAGGAGTGGATGACTGAAGACAGGACAAACAGTACAGGAGAAGGAGATGGACCTAACAATTACATTAGTATTGACAGTACAGTACAGCCTTTTAGTAGAACATCTTGAACAACCTCGCATTTATCTAATTTGTTGGTAAAAAAAATAGACTGTATATAAGAAGTTGACGTAGTTCAGTTTTGAAGCCTTGAATTCAGCATTTTGGCCTTTGCCATCTTGTTTTTTTGCAACCAGCTAGTCTGGCTATGTCCTAAGGTGACAACATCTGCCTACCAGCCATAGACTGTATACAAGAAGTGGACATAGTCACTTGGATGTCATCCATCGGTTTGTGGACTGCCGTTTGAAGCCCCGAGTTTGGTATTTTGGCCGTCGTCATCTTGGTATTTTGCAACCAGAAGTGACACGAAAGGGTGGAGCTAAGTACATCCAAAAGCTGAATAAGACATTTTTAGGCCACCAAAAATGTTACAATTAACTTTTATAAACTGAAAACACACTGTGAACGGTTTAAAGTTCTGAGAGGAAAACACGGACAACTCCCAGACCGGACAAAGCCGTGGTAGCGACCTGTCAATCACAAGGTAGCCGCGCCCTAAAGCATACCCTGCTCCATGGTCTATTTGACTCTAAATGGGACCATAATTTACTAAATGAACATCATACTGTATTGAAGAAGACTTGAAACTAGCGATTGAGACCATAAACTCATGTTTACAATGTTTACTGAGGTAATAAATCAAGTGAGAAGTAGGCTCATTTTCTCATAGACTTCTATACAATCAGACTTCTTTTTGCAACCAGATGAGTCGCCCCCTGCTGGCTGTTAGAAAGAATGCAAGTTTAAGGCACTTCCACATTGGCTTCACTTTTCAGACCTGGAGGTGGCCTTACTGGATTAAATTTGTTAATATTAGGTATTGGTCACCAGGTTTTGCACCATTAGAGAAAATGTGTCTAATTGTAAGGAATCAAAGCTTCTCCTCTTTTCTTTCATTCTCATTTCACATGTTCCTTTGACTCAGCTGAGCTTGCTTCTCAGTACAAAGAGAACAAAACAAACTGCCCCCTCGAAGTCACATATACCACAGCTTACATTGCTAATCCCTCCGCATTCAAAAAGCTCATCACTGTGCAACGACACAGGGCCTTGCCTCGGAACACGTCACCGCTCTCCTTTACACAGACACAACAGGAAAGGGTAAACGAGGAGGTGTGAGGCTGAATGTTTTCTTTAATAGCATCTTATCCTCTGTTGTTAAGCAGCAACAGTGCAATGAAAACAGAGCAACACAAAGGAGCGCAATGGGAATCTGTTACAGCCCGGGTCTGTTGAAATTCACCCGGGACTTTTAGCTCTAAAGCACGTTAGCTGCAGCTTGTGTGACTTTAAACACTAAAGGCTTTGGGTTATATCAGCTCCATAGCAAGTCTAATACAATCACTTTGGATTCTAAGTGATAGATAGGCAGATTTACGCTGCCATTAAAATAGCACAGCACTCTTTTGAAGCAGAGGTGGAGAATAGGCACTTCTTATCGTTAAATAAATCCCAGGAGAACACACATCATTTCAGAGAGGGTTTTCAAATCCGCAGGTTTTTCCGTCTTATTAGATTTCAGGTCATATTAGAGCTCCCAGTTCCTTGCCTACAGCACAGGGATACAAAATGTCAGCGTAGCCTTTTGCACCGCACAGATACGGATGTGAGATTGCTATCAAGGCTGCTCATTTCACGATTTCGGGTGTAATGAAATACCGTGTTTACAGCACACATAACACGCTGTTTATGTCTTGAAAATGTCATTGAGAAATGTAATTAAAAACAGTCACTAAGAGAATTAATGTGCTGAAAACCAAAATCAGCCCAATCTTCTTCCCTGATCAGGTTGCCCTTTACATTAATATCAGCGTTGACAGACATTAAACACACACATCATTTCCTACTATCACAGTTGTGATATTGGGATTTGGCATTCAATGGATTTTGGGGATGAAAATCTAAGAGAGCAAGATCACCTTGAGATATCTCGATTGAAGATGTCGTGTGTGTCTGGTGTACATTGCCATATTTCTCTCTCTGACTCTTATTGGTAGAAGTGTTTGCAATAGCTGGAGAACCTTGTTATCAAATATTAAAGATGTTATCCAGCCCTCCAAGACTGCCAACTAGAGCAGGAGACATGTACTCCCCCCCCCATTTTTACCGTCTCTCACTTTCTTCTCTCTACTTCGTCTCCTTCCAAATGTCAGAATCTTCTTCAGACGTGCTTTTCTTCTGTCTTGCTTTACTTCTTTACTTTTCCCACATGTTGATATTGCATCTAATATATTATTTATCCCCTCTTTCACTACATCCTCCCTGTTGTGTTTGTTGGTGTTGTTGCTTTAAGGGTTAGGTTTGATTTTTATTCCAAGTCTTTCTTAATACAATACTCACATGTCATGTCAAATGTACACTGATACAAACAAAAAACTCCACAGTGACGACAAGACGACAGGAAATCATTGCGCCCTGTCAAGAAATAGTCCAACACATAACGTGTTAATTATTGAGCTTTAGAGGTGCTTTTATTTTTATTTTTTTATTACCTTTGAGCAGAGTCAGGCTGACTGTTTTCCCTTGATTCTAGCCTTTATGCTAAGCTAGGCTAGGCTAGGCTAACCAGCTCTGAACTTAACACATAACATGATTGGTATCTATCTTCTCATCCTGATCTCGGGAAGAATGTGAATAAGTATATTTCACAACATTTTGAATTTGTGAAAGACAAAGAAACATTGTAGATGCACAGATTATCACATTGTGTGCATATCTAGGCAGTGTCCAAAATTGCATAATTCAACATACTTTTGTGTGAATAAACAGCAGTAAGGATCTTATCGGACGCACTGAGCAGTGATTTATGTCGTCACTTCCTGAGAGCCTCCTTTGCCGGTTGGAGACGTGTAACCATGGTAACCCGTGCCAACCTCATGAGACCAAAACGATGATTTGTGAGAATTAAAGTCTGAATTCATTTTATTACGCCTATAGAAAAGTGGAATCTTATACTTACATTTATATCGAAGCATTATTGACGTTACAGAGCTCTTCAATGTCTGTTATGAATGTTGTCGTCACTACTGCATTGCATTGTGGGATATTTATGCCGGCATAGTGTCCAGTGTTTGCATACTGTAATATTTCACTCGGAATAGTATGCTGTATGTGGACGTGCTCAAAAATCTCATATACTGTTTTAATGTTCTAAATACTATATTATATAAAATATAATGTTAGTATGGCATTTCGGACACAACTCTATCCTGTTTAACTTGACCTCTTAAGGCCCTGACACACCAGGCAGACTATTTTTTTGGGTGTGTCCCGCACCGCCGGCTCTAGTCAGCCCGTGTTGGAGGTTTTTTGGCTGATTCAGCATGTTGAATTGGCGGAGCCGCCCGTCGGTGAGAGAATGCACTTTGATTGGCTGTTTGGCTTAAATGAATCAGAGAACAAATCCGTGCTGACTGGTCGTCGGCTGTAGTCTTTGCGGTGTGTTCGGGTGCAACTTGTCGGCCAAAACAAATGCGACAAATGCGACGTGTGGCGACGCAACAGGCACCCTTCGTCGCCGCTAGTTCCCTGATGTCGGGTTAGTGTGTCCCAAGCTTTAAACCAGACTAGCCCACTTCACAACGTTTCCCATGATGCCATCCTTTTTCCTTATTAGACTAATTTGTTTAAGAAAAAGGAGTTACAAGCTACATCAAAGACTTGTAAATGAGAATCCTCATGTCTCAGCTTTGTCTGATAATACGTCCTATTCTCCCCCACTGCAGTCTGCTGAGGGTCCTGCCAGCTGAGCCTGTGGCTATGCAAAAGGCTTTTGTGAAATATTGTAGAGAGCACATTGAGATTCCTAAGATTTAAACCACACTCTCAGACACAGACTGTTATCCTTTGGCATTTTCCACCTGAACAGATTTACTTCAGCACGTGACCTTTCGCCTGTGAATATTTAAAGAGTCATTTATCTATGACTGTGTCTAATGGGGAGTGAAAGCCCTCTGTGTCTAATGGTGTCTCCTCCTGACTGGAGTGGGAAAGGTAGAAGCTGCTTTATAGGGACAGATAAATCATCTCTTGATTTGTATACATAACAATTGCTTCTAAAAGCCAATATTGCAGGGTAATGTAATATGTTATCCTAATGTGCATTTTATATCGGTCATAAATCACTGCATGTCACACTTTTTTTTCCTTCAGAATATGGTTCCTGCATCATTTTTATATCTTTTGGGAGTAAAGTAGCCATTCATTAGAATAAAGTACATGCATATAGAAAGTTTCATTGGGAAAGTGGCTTTCAATAAAAATCTAGGGAGGTTGTTTATTGAAACAAATGCTCTGAATGTCTCCCTCTTAATAACCTCCCATCCTAATGGTCAAGAAGACTGAGGATTAACCAGCAATCAATCTCTTATGGAGTGTTTTAGCTCAGCAGAGAGTAATAACACCTTCAATTAGACTTTCAAGACATTTTTTTCTCTTCCTTGTATACCATTAAGTCTAATCAGTGTTTCTGGCTAATTTTGATGTTAGTCTAATGGCACGGCGGCGTGTGTGCTTACACAGCTAATTCAGGTCGACATATTGGAGGATATTGTGCTTTAATCATCGCTGTAAATATTGTATGTTTATGCGGCTGCAGAGTAGGAGGAAGGGAGGGAGGGCGGCAAGAGAAAAAGATGGACAGCGAAAGAAATAAAGGAAGACAATGAAAAATTGAAGGATAGAAAGTGAAATGAGAGAAGAGCATCCCGCTCAGGCTTTAAAGAAAATGGACCATTTGAAATAGGGGTAAAGTGGAAATGATGAAAAGAGGAAATGTTAATATCCCCTTTTAAAAGCGGTGGCTTTTTCCGACTCGGGTTCCAGCGGTGTCTGGGAACAAACGGGAAAATTGACTCTGGCAGAAGGAGATTATCCGCCCTGAGCCGGAGGAGAGCAGCCAGCTATAGGCAGAGCAGGGTCACTCTCCAACACTGAGACCCCAGCAGCCAGGACCTCTCCTCCTGCTTTCCCTCTCACCTCTCCTCCTTCTGTCAACCTGCTTGCCTCCCCTCTCTTCTCTCTGGCGACTCATTCTGTCAGGAGTCTTTTAGTTGACCCCAATCTCCTCACATCCCATCACGATGTGTCGGTGCAGGTGCCTTCAGGGGTCGTGCATGGCCGGTGTTGTTGTCACACCAATTGTTGCTGTAATCACACGTCTTCCTCTCCGAGTCCAAGGGACTATCTCTGTCCTGCTGACTGTGGAAGGTTCGAATTTGGGCCAGAGGTCCTGGAGATGTTGTTGTGACTCTTAAATTAGTGGTGCAGACACTAACGGATTGTGGTGGTGAAGATAAACTGGGTGTTTTATTGGTCTGGGTGTCAAACTTTGATACTTTTGGCCTGAAATGTGCGACATGTTGGATACCAAAAGTCGGCATTGAATGTCTGATACTGTTATACATGTCATAATGTTGCTGTACAACACGGATTATCAGTGGTTGGAAGGTACTGTAACTTTTATTGATGTATTTTTTTAGGGCTGTCAAAGTTAACACGATAACGCGTTAACACAAATACGTTTTAACGACACAAATTTCTTAAACGCATCAATGCGACTTTTGATTTTTAGGTTGTGGCTCAGTTTTAAAGCTAGAGTGAAACTGGTATCATACGAAACTAGACAAACCTATGGAATCCATTGATACCAACCATGTCATACTAGCTGAACTACATATGCTACATTTTGGTGAGGAGAAACTGGCATGGCGATTTTCAAAGGGGTCCCTTGACCTGAAAATGGGTACCTACAAGTCTCCCCTTTACAGACATGCCCACTTTATGATAATCACATGCAGTTTGGGGCAAGTCATAGTCAAGTCAGCACACTGACACACTGACAGCTGTTGTTGCCTGTTGGGCTGCAATTTGCCATGTTATGATTTGAGCATAATTCTTGTAATAAATGCAGTACCTGTGAGGGTTTCTGGACAATATTTGTCATTGTTTTGTGTTGTTGATTGATTTCCAATATAAATATATACATCCATTTGCATAAAGCAAGCATATTTGATAAAGTTGATAAGAGTATTAAATACTTGAAAAATCTCCCTTTAAGGCGATTCAAATATTCTAATCGATTGACAGCCCTAGTAATTGAGTTATATGACTTGTGCATTTGAGAAGTTTGGCTCATTTTGTGAAAAAGAAAAAGGGTTTTGTAGAAATTCCTTTTCATATTCAAGTGAGGTATCAAAAAAGTATCCTGACAAAAAAAATGTACCTCAAGGGTCACTTTCTAGCTTTTTCCTGAGCTTAATCACATCTCAAGGTTTTCTTCAGTGGATGGAGTTTGAAACAAAACTCCATCTACTGAGGAAGAATGTGAAGTTGTGGTTAAAATATTTCAAAATATATTTTTTTTTGTCAAACTATGGTCTCCAATATCTCGGATAAAAAGATGTATCATGCACAGTAAGAAGGCACCCCTCCTGTGACTTGATGTAATTTAGTTAGTATTTGAAAACGATTTTGTAGAAAATTCATCCTCAAAGTGAGGTATTAAAAAAGTCTCCTCTCCAAAAAAATCTTTGCTCAAGGTCCACTTGTCCGCTTTCAACCATATCATCATCACATGAAAGATAAAAAGAAAACTCCATTCGCTGAGGTAGACAATAAGATATGGGTTAAAATCTTTGGACCATCTAATTGTTGGACCGTAAATTTTTTTTTGTCAAACTACTGTCTCCAACGTCAAGAATGAACTTTCATGTTCATAGCAACAAGCAGCCTGGTCTCCTAAAAATGACGCTCCCATGTTATGAAAGTGCATTGTCAATTACATTTTGAGGGAACATATTTCCTCCTGTATGACGTTTGTTTTTGACATATCAATATTCGTTATCAAAGTCCACAGGACTTTCATCCAGGTGTTCGTGTCCCATGTGAAACCAAAAGTGACGTTGGCTACTTATTTTAACCCAAAACATGATCTTTTACTAAACTTGACCAAGTAGTTTTGTTGCCTAAACCTAAAGCGTAATTGAGAATGCAGTTTCTAAATGCCAAAAGCGCCACGAGCGGTTAAAACACTATAACATTGATATACATGTATGTAGAAATTTTGATATGAAACATATTTTTGCGTCAGAAATGTTGATATTCAACGTATCCGTGGTTTGCAGAAACGTACAATGCCAACGTTTTATTCTGCCGACTGGATTAAAACAAGTTTCTGTTTTGTTATCATGTTTCAGGTGCCCAGCCTCAGTATAATAATTCTACAACACAAAAACTCCCCGTTGAAGCTACTATAACTTGATTCAGTTACATAACTTTGAGAAGAATGAGCTCCAACCTTGCACAACCCATTGCAGCTACGCCTGCGTGTAAACACAGACATCAGACACACACATTTAAAGCAGCTCAGAGGATGTAAGATAATTTGAGTGTGTGCGCGCGGCGGCCTCAGTAAAAATCAAGAGCCAGTGATAGGAACCATGTTGTAATCATTTGGTCAGAGGATTATGAGAAACAATAACTCAAAGCCGGCCTTCGATCAAACGTGTGCATGGAAGACTGTCCTTGGTGCTCTGAAAACAAACATCACCCCTGTGTCTCATAACTCTCTCACTATTACTGAGGATGGTGATTCGATATTGATTAGGTTTCATGAGAGCCCGCTGCTCATCCAGCTTATTGTTCCACAGGACGGTATGGAGCTCTGTCCTCCCTCGAGTCTCGTGGCCCTGTGCAAGCTGTATTATCTGCTGTTATAGCTTCACAGCAGCCTGTGCCCTGAATGTAGAGTGGAGCTCATGACTCAGGCGCCACATTGTGTGCCTCCTGATAGAGCTATTATTTCTCTTGGCCCTGCGGACTGAGGCAAAACTTATCCATCTCTCTATTTTTATGCTTCTGTCTTTCTCTTATTTCTCTCATTGTGTTTTGGGTCAGCAGATGTGCAACCATGTGGTGTGTAGGATTCACACAGCCCTCGATGTTCTTTAGAAAATTGCTCATACACTTCAACTTTGAGGGCATTCGTTTAGTCACAGTGGGGCGTGAGTGTATGCTTTAGCTGTTCTGGTTATGAATTAAATCTATTCACTTCACTGTTTTCGCAGGTACTGATTGAGGCGACGGTTTCCAGAGAGCGGCGAGGCTACATTGCCATAGATGACATCATGGTGCTCAACTACCCCTGCTGTAAGTGCCACTTGTGACAATGAATTGCAATTACAGAAGGTGCTTGGGGGGGGGGTTACAAAAGTTTAGTGGTTTGGGGGGAAATATGGATTTCAAAGCAGCATGAAACTTGAATAGGATGAGGAGAAGAGTGATGACTGATCGACCTTTTATATTCGGTTGTCCTGAGGCATCCTGCGACAACAGCAGCGCTATTAAAACACACTGCGACACCCAAATGCCAACACTCCCTTCCACCTGAAACACACCTGCCGTTCCTGCCTCCAGCCTTGTTTGACTGCCAAATGTATTTGTTAATCAGTGAAATCTTAAATTCTCTCTTTGAAGACTTTCATGTTCTCTGGCCTGACTGGAAGTGCGATGTAGCTTTTTTGTCATAAGTCACTGTGAACAGAGGCGGGTTTTTTTGCCCATCAAGCACTACATTTCAAAGCTTTATGAGAATCTTTACAGTTCCTTGTAAGCAATGACTCCCTGCAGCGGAGCGCCTTTTGTGTCAGTGAGGGTAGCGGTTCACTGTGTTGTTAGCCCCTGAGGACCTCGTGTAAAACATATTCACTAAGTCCCCTGAGCTTAATACCTGGACAAAGTCTCTCAGTGTCACACTTTGAGGCATGTGCAACCCACTGCTGAACACGAGGGCTCATAACATATTTAACACCCGTGCTCCACACTGCTGTTAAGTGACACATATACAGTATATAACTGACACGAAACTTGATGGATATTTTTTTCTCACGGGGGATTCAGAGATATCTCCCTGTTAATATTTATACATCCCCTGCTGTTATCACAACAGTGTTTGGAGACTTCTCAGGCATGTCATGTCACAGAGGAAACCACCAGTGGTGATTTTATTAAGCGAACACCGGCTGTGAGATCGGTTCGTACCCCCACTGTATATGCGTTACCACCCAGTCAGTCACCCTGTTTCTCCCCGAGACAGCAGATGGCATCTTCTGAATGCTCCCACTGTGGCCATTAAATAATTAAGACTCTCATCAAGACCTGAGCAAGCCTTATGATGTGGCACACGGCCAGACCGCGTTACTTGGCAGCGAACGGCGCCAGGAAAGAAGGAGTGAAAAACCGAAGAGAAGTGTCGCATAGTAAAAAAAAATACAATTAATATAAGCTCAGATAAGTTCCTTTTTGTGAATTCTGGATAAAGCATGGTTGACATTTTCTTTTTTTCCCTCCTGAGTCTTAGTCTTTGACTCTGAAACCAGTGTTGCACTCCAATAAAATATTTATCACGCTAAAGAGTCCTGAGGATAAGATCTGACACATTTAGCGCTATAACACCGCACTTCTTGCCAATTGTAGGGCCGTCTTTTCCCCCGTTCACACTCATTCCGGTGTTTGTTTATGTTTGGCTCTCAGGCATGAATTATGAATTAACCTTAGGAGGGATAGTCATTCAAAGGAAACACGGCCACCTGTGGGGTACAGATGCGAAACACTCTCCCTTTACTACTCCCTCTCCTTCCTGCTAGATAGCAACACCGTGTTGCGCAAGACCAAGCAGGAGATGTGTGAGACCCAAACACTTGCTTCTCCCCGATGCTTCGGCTTCACTGCCGCTCTGCCATCTCTTCCTGTCAATCATCCAGAGTGACATGTCGACTTGTCCTACCCCATTTCTCAGAGATGGCAGGCGGTGCTGCCGGCGTTTACCCGGTGATTTGGCTCTGCAGGGGGTCCGGTTCTCACCGCACTATTGTTAATCACAGAGTCGGGTGAGAGGGCTACCCCCACACACTGACTCATTTGCAGCACCACACAGCATGCTGGGACATTATTAGTCGAGTCGTGGAGGACTGATGCTTACTCTGTGGCTTTTTCGTCTGCAGCCTCACTCCCACATTCTGCTCATGTATATAATGCCTCTAAATTGATTTTGTTTTTTGTTTGCTAGTTATATGGTAGTAGATTGTCCCCCTCATTTACACAGCTTGTGTCTTAATAAAACAGTATATTTTAAAAACTTTTTTTATATGATGGGCATACAATACATGTCCACACAAAGTTCTGATGTGCTGTGGAGAATCCGTAGGTGGAAAGCAAGGCAACAACTTCTATCCTCCACACAAATACACAAACACACAAAATTATTCTGTTTCTTTCCTTTTGACTTTTTTTATTCCAGCAGCTTCATTTGTAAATTCATTTTTGCAAACTGCTATGAGCAATCAGAAAAGACACACATAATAAGTTAAAGGATAAAGGAACTTTAAACTTAAACCTGCAGTAGGCAGAATGTGTTTGGCATCATTGGGCAAATATCCCATAATAACCTTTCAGCATATTGTAATTCAAGTGTTCTGAGAGAAAACTAGACTTCTGCAGCTCCTCTTGGCTCTGTTTTGACGCTTTAAAAAAAATCTAGCCCGGGACGGGAGACTTTGGCCAATCACAGGTCATTTCGGAGAGAGAGCGTTCCTATTGGCTGTACTCCGACTGGTGGGCGGTGCTTGGTATTTCCTCAACTGATCTCAACGTGGCTGCCGGGTCACAAACTTTTTCATTTTACAGCTAAACAGTGCACTACACAATGTTTCTGAGGCGAGATATAAAGATTTGAGGCGAGAAATGGGCATTACAGTAACAGAATATTGATTTATATTTGATCAGCGCTGCCTTGTTTGACCGTTTGATCGGAGTTTGCGAGTGATTGACAGCTGCTCAGTGACGGCAGGCTACGTCTCGGCTCTGATTGGTTGTTTTCCTCCGGTCTGTGAAATCTTGCAGATGTCATTAAGAGCACTGGAGGACATCAGAGGATGCAGAGGCACATGATTTTTTTTTAAGATTACATGTCTCATGCACTACTGTCAGGATATAGTGACCATTTCATAAAAATAACTTTTTTTTTAATCATATTTGCTCCATTTCTACCCACAGCTGCTTTAATATGCATCAGTACAACCGTAGCACTAATGAAGCACAGCGAATTGAATACAAAATTAGTATAGAAGGTCAGTACTCAAGTTTAGTGCTGCTTCAAAACTTTCAACTGAGAAAATCTGTTGCTGCCTTTTGGTGCACATTTAATGTTATCCAATTAATTATGGGCAAACATTGGATAAAGCTCGCTGTTCTCTCAAACAGAAATGCCTGAAATTCCTGTTTATGTATTTGAAAAAAAAAAAAAAGCCTAGATAAAATGTTATCTCACTGTGTTTCCTTCTCTGTCTGTCTCTTTAGATAAGGCGCCGCACTTCTCCAGGCTGGGAGATGAGGAGGTCAATGCTGGGCAAAATGCTACTTTCCAGTGTGTTGCTGCTGGAAGAGCATCAGAGGCTGAGAAGTTCCTGCTGGAGGTCAGTGGTTTAATGGTGGAGTTAGGAGCTTGTGAGTGTTGTATTTTCACCTCCCAAACAGTCAAACCGTACTGTTCACTCTTGATAGACTCAGTCCTCTATATTTTAGAGGTACTTCAGGTCACGAACAGATTTCGAGACATTGGCTCCTGGGCACAGACATGTGAAAGGTTCTTCAGCCCTCCTACTAAACAGAAAAACACCAAGACTGAAGGAGACACAAAACAGAGTGTTGTGGTCTTTGGTGTGTCCTCGTAGGCGTTGTGTGTCTCTGTTTTGAGTGATTTTTGAGTCGATTTGTCTGTCTTTGTGGTTGTTTTGTGTGTCTTTGTGGTCTTTTTGCATCTCTTTGTAGTTCTTTTGCATCTCTTTGTAGTCATTTTGTGTCTCATTGTAGTCATTTTGTGTCTCTTTGTGTTTTTTTGCATCTCTTTGTAGTTCTTTTTGCATCTGTTTGTAGTCCTTATGCATCTCTTTCTAGTCCTTATGCATCTATTTGTAGTAATTGTGTCTCTTTGTGGTTGTTTTGTGTCTTCTTGTGGTTGTTTGCATCTCTTTGTAGTCCTTATGCATCTCTTTGTAGTCGTTTTGGGTGTCCTTGTGGTCATTTTGTGTCTCTTTGTTGTTGTTTTGTGTCTCTTTGCGTCTCTGTTGTTGTTGTTTGATTACTGATACGTAGTTGAAGACTTCATTCCAAATTTCAATGTGTAACTGAAGTCTCTACATACATAACAGCATTTTTAAGCGGAGGATGTTAACATAAATGAACAACCATCGCAATCGCAACAAGGTTTTCTCTGTTTTTGCATCATTATGTGTCCCAGACATGCTTGTGCTTAAATAAAGATTGTAGAGAGAGTCTGTAATGCTGTGAAGGCCGTGAAGGCCTTGAAGCCTCCTCACTTCACCGCCTTTGAAAAGTTACATTGCTTATAGGATCATAGTGTTCTCTGCTTTCTTCACTGCCTCCTGTTTTTATTCAAATCGTGTGCTGTGTTTTAGATATCTTTCTTTTCATCTAGCATGGCTTATTCTGTGAAGGTCAGACGGGCCACGCAGTCCTTACCTCTGGTGGGGAATAGCTCTGTGGTCTTAAAATCCTCCTCTTTATGTAGCCCTGATTAAAGGACCGAACGTCATGGTGCTGTAGGGCTCAATTCTTTTCCCCTCATGCTGCAATTGCTGCGCAGCCACACATTCACTGCTTTTGCCAAAATCTTACCACCCACTACAGCTAGCGTTAATCATGGTTGACCTCAGGCAAACCGACTGTATTGTTTGAAACTGGGAGGTGTGTGATTTATGTAATTGAAGCATCCTCATTCTCACCTCTCTGAACGCTTTATCAAGCCAGCCATTTGGTCACAACACAAGGATGAAGACAAATGCTTTGGGTAATTAGCTGGCATAACCGTACAGGCGCCGGCTGTAATGAGATCTCCAGGCCATTGGAATGCTCCTTCCCTGCCTCTCCTTTCCCCTTCACTGTCCTCTCCACCGTCCTCCTGTCTGCGTCGCACATGTCTGTCTGAGCTGTTTTCGTCATATGAACTCGTATCACTGTTGTTTTCTGTTGTTGTGCCCTTTTGTGTTCATTGTGTCTGCCGTACCAGCTGCAGCACAGTCTTGGCTGCACACGCCTGCCAGATTAACAGATCGTTTTGTCGTTTCCTCGCCAATTAGCTACAGCCAGATTGTTTACGTAACATGAAGTGATCTCATGCTTATTTGAGTTATCCTGAATTCCCCTGCCTCCTTTTCTGTAATCCGCAGGCTACGTAGTGAGAAATACTGTAAGAAAGACACAGGGAGGATGCAGTGGAGGAGTGTATGATTGAGATTTTTTTTTTCTTTCCTTGTGGTCACAAGATTAATCGCCCGCTTAACCCTAATCAGCGGGTGTGTGTTTATGTGTTTGTTTGCGAAGGCTCGGCCCCGAGGTTTGTGTGGTTTGTGGCTTTTTTGAAGGCCCAAATCAGAAGCACAACAGAAGCCAAGATGGCCCAGCGTAACCCAGAGGTCTCCTTTGTTAATCCCAGGATGCTCACATGCTTTGGATTCTGTTAAAACTGGCACATCAAAAGGAGGAGTATCAGGATTCATGTCCAGCATTTCACACAAAGAGAATGGCCTGAAAACACGTGAAAAGATGTCAGATTCAATGTGTTTCGTTGAGGCTACGTGGACCTGACGGGTGCTAGTGGTTTTAATGGTGTGGAACAATGTGAGAAATGGCTCTCACGGTGCAACAGCAAGGTGCATCATGCAACATTCATTTGAATCACACTCTAGTTTTTTCTCTATCTGTTCCCATTTTCTGCCCTAACTCACTTTTGTTTGTGTTCTGTGTCTGCTTTATGCTAAAACCAGCAGTTTTATCTCAGCTATTTCTGCTGCTTCTCTTTTTTTTATACCAAAACCCAGAGTCTACACGCTGCTATTCATCCGTTAGCCTATTTACTAAACTGATTAAACCTTAATGCATCAAAGCCCATCTGTCTCCCAAATCTAACTGCTGAGCAGTTAAATGTTTTGGTTCAATAACATTGCCCACCAAGGACGACTGAGGTTGTAGATGGGCTCCATTAAGGGACAACCCTCGTGACATGTATCACTCCCTTAATCACTATTATTTTAACAAGATTTCATTTGTTTTTATTAAAGCATGTCTGACTGTCATATTGCGTGATTAAATCAGAGACATGGTCCTGCCATTCTAATTAAATTGCACACAATTGGACAATCCTCCTTTTTAATCACACAGCTCTAATAAGAACTGACCCAGATAACAATCATTTAAGCGTGTTTTGTTACATTATTGGCTCGGTGTCTCGGGAGTTCACTGAGCAATAACTGCATACAAGGGCTAGTTAATAGGCAATGAGGGGAGGTTGGATGATGCGTGTACCTGGATGTTTTTAATAGGAAACTCACCAGTATGTACGACATACAATAGTACTACTTTAACAACGTTAATATAACTAATATGTAGGCACAGTGTATAAGAAAGGAGAGAAATGAGGAAAAATAAAAGGAAAGTAGGACAAGAAAATGGAAAGACCAGGAGAACATAGACTTGCACCTTGAAGCAATACAATTCAAATCACTCCGGTCATCAGGGGTCCTTCTCTGTGATATAATTTCCTGTTGCATGGTCTTCTTGCACAATATTAACAACATGGCTCCTTGAATGGTGGTTACAACACCTTGACTCTTCAGGAAGTTGACTTGACTGACATGATTCCCCCAAATTAATTATAACATTCAGAACAACAGTGTTCCATTACTTTTATTTGCTATAAAATAGTTCTAATGTAAGATAAGGCAAAACTAGTTGATAGGGTGTTTTATTGAGCATTTCCCTTTTTTCTAAGCAAGTTAAATTATTTGGTTTGGCAAGTTTTTACGGTTACACCACATTGACATTTTTGCCATCATCCTCAAAAAAACAATGTTTGCAAGTAATTTGTAAGTTTATTGTAGGATTTTAACCATTTTGAATTTAACGAAACCATATGTACAAAAAAAAATGAGTGTCATTGACCCATATTCAGATATACACCATTACATAAAACACACTTAAGCTGCCTTCACATGATAACAAATTTGCTCTTTACTCACCACAAGGTAGGGCCCAGAGCCTTGCAGAGGCAACAGGTAAAATATGTCACCAAAAAGAGCACAAGGAATGCCAGGCATTCTCTCTTTCCAGGCAAAAACAACAGCTGTTCTCATTTGTTGCGCTTTGAAAGGTCAGCGGCAGCCGAGGTCAAAGTTGGAATAATTTGAACTTTGATCGCCGCACTCGGTGGCCTAGTTGGGGCAGCACCGTTCTCCCCATAGGAAAGCAGTGACCTAGCCAGCGCAGAGCGATTTTACAGCTGATCATGATCGCTCTAACAAAAACAAACAGATCCATACTGTTATAGCATACATCCTTTTCTTTGGTCCAAATTTCAACAGAAAGTTTTACCAACCAGATTTAACATTTCTGTTCTTCCTATGTCTTTTAATAACCAAGATCTGATAAGAAACTGTTTTAGTACATGAATGCTGTGAAAACAGTTGTATAATGTCGTCTGTGGCCGCGGAGGCTTGCGTTACAATCTGGGGGCATGGAGTTTGAACGATGTTGGCATTTACCCGGCAGGAAGGGTCTGATGGAGTATACATATGTAGTTGCATCATGGGAAGAGTAGGATCCAGGGTTTGGGAGCTTGACTCATACTAGGAACTATGATAACAGTCGAGATATCTCGGCCTCTGCTGCTTCTTATTCTGTGTGTGTGTGTTTGTGTGTGTAGCTATTGCTCATGATACACTGTATGAGATGACATGTACCTGTGTGTGTGAGAGAGAGCGACATGATGACCCATCCTGTTTTCTCTGACCCTGTCCTTTCGTGCTTTCCAGAGACACAATGGGGACATTTTAACAACGGCATCAGTCAAGCACTTGAGTCACCGGCGCTTTGTGGTATCCTTCCAGCTAGACAACGTCCAGCGAACAGATCAAGACCTTTACCGCTGTGTCACTCAGTCCCCCAGGGGCTCCGGGGTCTCAAACTTTGCTGAACTCGTCGTCAAAGGTAAACACCCTCTCTTCTTTTGTCTCTTATTGTTCTCTTTTTGCTCTTCCTCCCCGCCTTCTGTTTCTTTCATCCCCAACCATCAGTGTTTTCCTGCTGTTTTCATGATAACAGGATTTTCTGCTCCTCTCGGTCACAGCAGATTACCGCGTGTGATTCAGAGGAGAATTAAAAAATTAAATTGATCATAGCAAACGGTGATGAACAAACTAGTGTGAACACATTCCAAATTAGCCATAGGGCATCTTTTGTGCATGATTGTGGAAATCACAGACCCCTATTTCAAAACTGATTTCCATAAAATTCACAAAACACAAATTGTGCGGGTGCTCGACACACATGAAGGCTCTTTGGATGGCAAAATGCAATCTCCCCGACATGTGTTGTTTTCAGAGCTGGAGTTGTCAAATAGGCTGCCATACTCAGCTCTTCAGCTCTCTGTCAAAGAGCTGTTCCCTTGACTTGGACTCCTGCAGCCCCTGTCATATCACGTACCACAGATGGTGACCTCACACCCATTACTCACTCCAACCCCACCGCCTGACACCACTTTGACAGCATAGTAATGACATGGCTGTGGGATGGTTTGATGGCATAAGAAACTCCAGCCCTCAGCAAAGGGAGGTTGAGACGGGGAAATAAGGATATGAGAGATTCACAATCTCCTTGTCCTGTACTGTATGCTCCTCTATGGTCCTCTACTGTATGATATTATGTTTTTTAAATGACTGATGTAAGGGCAGAAGAGAGTTAGAGTGTAAAACACGCTCTATAAAGGGCAATATCGGTCTTTACGTCAGTTTGTTGATCAATTTGTTGGTCTGTCCATCACTGTCGGATTGATTGCCATGAGATTTTGTACAGCCATTCATAATCCCTAGATGATGTATCTGAATGATTTGGCGATCCCTTGACTTTCCTCAAACTTTTCTTCTGGGGATCCACTTTTTAAAAATGACAAACCATCACGACCCAATTCACGATAGGCCTTCCATCTATAAATCGTGAGAAGAGCGAATTTGTGCATAACTGAACGTTCCTGACCATCTTTACTGCCATCTCCGCATCACCACACATCATCTTGAATAGGTAAACCAGTCATTTCGAAGAGAATTTGATAAATCACAACTTTGTTTTATGCTTGTGTTATTGAAAAAACATATATGCATATGAAATACTTTATAAATGAGACCAAATAAATGCGTTTAGGTGGAGTTAACAGGCTGTCGTTTTTTTCATCTCATCAGTAAAACAAACCAAATGTACGCAAGCCTTTCATATTAGATTCAATGGCTACGATTATCAGAACAATACGAACATTCAGGCTCCCTCATGTGGCAAAAAGGTGTACTGCAGATATAAATGTTAAATAAAAGACTGGAAGAAATTCTGCAAATTTCTTTGGTGACCCTAATAAAATGTCATCATTGGGAATGACTGGATGAAAGCTTGAGGTTGTTTGTGAAATGTCTCAACAGCTATTGGATGGATTACCAAGAAATGTGGTACAAACATTCACGTTCCCCATCAGGATGAATTATAATATATTTCTTCTCTCTAGTGCCTTCATCTGGTCAGAGACATTCCCATCAGCCTCAGCTGTACTTTGTGTTCAGTGCTTATTAGTAAATGTTTGCATGCTAACACGCTAAACATGGTAAACACTATACCTGCTTAGCATCAGCAAGTTACCACTGTCACTGGGATCATGTTAGCATGCTGATGTTAGCATTCTGCCGCCATCGCTGTGTCAGCATCACAGAGCTGCTAGCATGGCTGTAGATTCTCATTATTGTTTTTGTTAAAGCATGAAGTAAATCCCTTTGATTGATATGGAAGCATGGATTCACTTTAGTACTATGACACAGGCCGATTGCCACAGTGCAACATGGAGCCCTTTTGCCAAAATGTTAATAAACCGTCTCACCAGCAGCTGCCAGTAAATGAAGAGGCCATGAAATCCCGTTTAATGTGCTCACATTCTCAGCAAATAAGTATTATTGTATCCATGTGGTTGTTGATTTCCTTGCTTATTTATGCCTCCACGCCGGCGCCAGTCGTGGCCCAGAGGCATTGTGTTTTCGGGTTGTCCCTCCGTCCCATTCTCGTGAATGCGATATCTCAGGAACGTTTTGAGGGAATCACTTCAAATTTGGCAACAATGTCAACTTGGACTCAAGGATGAACTGATTAGATTTTGATGATCAAATGTCAAGGTCACTGTGACCTCACAAAACACGTTTTTTGGCCATAATTCAAGAATTCATATGCTAATTATGACAATTTCACACAAATGCCTAATAAGATAAAATGATGAAGTGATGACATCATTGATTTGGACCCCAGGGTACTGGTATGAGTCCACCCACTTCCCTAACCAGGACCGGGGGCCTCCTGTTTCTCTGGTAGTCCACCCAGTGTTGTAGTCAAGACCACCTAAACCGAGACCAAGGCAGGGCGAGACTGAGTCAGGACCAAGACCAGACCAGTGCGAGTCCCACACTGTATGACACACTTGCGATGAAATGTGAATGATACAAACCATAGGCACTCCTCAAATTGATCTGAAAGATCCACATTCCCATGAAACACCCACAGCAAAAATATGAAGATTCCTCTTCATTCACCTCTTTTATTGCCATATAACAATTTAGTGGTATCCCCACAGTTGTGGTATTGACAGTAAAATGCAGTAGATTCTAAGACCAGACTGAGACCTTCAAAAATTGGTTTTGAGGCCGGTCTCGAGACCAAGACCAATCTCGTGTACTACAACACTGGGACCACCACATTAAGCTCATTGGTTTTGCTGATATCGAGCTTTATGAGGTTGTTGTTGCACCATGTCATGTTTCTCACTGGAAAGTATTCACTGCATTCATACATCTCAATATGGTAATAACATCTATTTTGCCAAAAAAAATAATTTAATAAATTTTTATTAAATTCCTTCAGAGTCTTCACTGCACATATTATATGAGTCTGTCATGGATTTAAAGTGCACCCAGACCGGCTGACGGAGGCATACAACCGCATACAACCGCAATGCGATAATTCTGGTTTATAATCAGGACAAAGATATTATTTATGGCACAGCTCATTCTGCGAGTAGATTTGATGTGATGGCCGGCTGTAAGTCATGTTCAAGTCAACTGCCTGTAACCCTGTAATCTGTTTCACAGGAGCTGAAGCCGAGTCCTTAACGAGACTTTCATAAATCCCTTTCCCCCTACTGCCCTGCTAAGAAGAGCCTAATCATCCCCTTAATGAGTTGGAACCACTAATTTCAGGACCGTAGATTGGATGCAGGAATCATGATGAAGCTCTCTTATTGGCCCATAGAGGACAGCAACATAATGAATAAAACATTTTCATCTTTCTCCTTAAGGTACTGTACTGTACTGTATGTACGGCTCTGGCTTTTGTTATGCCCCCATATTGCAATTTGATCCTGAGCACATTTGGAGGAGTGTTTTCAGAGATTTACCCCCTGTTAAAGCTTTAATCTCAGTGCATAGAAATCTTTAAAGATGCTATTGATAACATTGATAACATGCAGACACTAGATGTTGCATCCTCCCCCCCCCCCCCCCCCGTTCCATTCCATTGCATTCACTTCACAACAAGTCGTTGCCAGGCACTTAACGTCAGTCTCAGCCAGTTATCCTTTTTTCCTACACTAACTGACGACCCCGGAGTTACCACGTGATACCAGCATCATTTTAGTATTGGCTCACAAACCTTGTTAGAAATGGGAACCAAATGTCAGATATCTTCTACAGAGATAAACAAAACATTAATTTTGGACCTGCCAAAAAACCCACCAAAAAAAGCACCTTTCTAAAGGCTTTTTTTTTTGTCAAATATTCGTCGACACAAAAATGTTCTCAGTAAGACCTTTAATGAAACCGAAAGCAATGTTTAGTTTGAGAATAGCTGAGTATACAGAGGGAATCAATGAAAAGGGCAACTAAATATAATTCAGTTAACAAAAATAAATGAAGAGAAAAATTTGAGCTGTGAACTTAAACTGTGAAAGAAATGAGTGAATTGTTCACTGGCTGTTTATCCTAAGGCCTGAATTTGTCCTTTCATTATGGATACAGTCATTGAAAGCCCAAAGATGAGCTGCTGCAGGCTGAGCCAAGGCCAAACGAAGCAGTACGGAGTAGAGGTGAGGCGCTGGTAATGTTAAAAGCTCGCAGAGAGGAGCGCCATAAAAGACAGAGGCGCCTCTGCAGGATGAAGGATTAGTCACAGCCACAGATCTAACTCTGATCTTTTCTCATGCTTTGTCCTCATTTCTTTTGCATTCCCTTCCCTCCCTCACACTGTTGCCCATGTAATTGTTCAGTGGCTTGGATCTGCCAGTAAGTGACATTTGACCGGTGGGCTCTGGAATTAATCCTCGCGTTGGCAATCTTTTTCCGACAGTGATGCAGCGTCTCCTCTTTCATCATGGTTACCAGCTGTGAACACAGAACACTCAGTTAGAGAAAAAGATGTACACCACTTAATCCTTCAACTACAGAGATCATACACATTCAATGCACTGCCTGCACAGCTGTTTTTTCACTCACTACTTTGCTAAAAATGTATGCGAGGCTCTGAATTCCTTGTTAATAGGTATGACTAATCTGCTATTTGAAGGCAGTTTGACCCGCTCACATTCTGCAGTCTCTGGGGACTCATTTAAGACTCAGTGGGCTTTAACATCGTGAAATATCTGTTTGCATGCAGCTGATTAATAAAATTAATACCCCAACTTTACCTCCCTAGACTGTGCAGCAGCGCTCTGGGCCCGCTAGCAAATGCTTTTACCAATACAAACTTGTGTTTGAACTGGAAAACCGAAAAACACTGCTTTTCATTTCCTCTGACAGTACCTCCATCCCCCATTGCGCCGCCCCAGCTGCTCCGCGCCGGCTCCACTTACCTAATCATCCAGCTCAACACCAACTCTATCCTGGGAGATGGCCCCATTATCAGGAAGGAGATTGAGTACCGCGCCAGCCAGTCTCCGTGGTCAGAGGTGCACGGAGTCAACATGGTCACCTATAAGCTGTGGCACCTAGATCCAGACACGGAGTACCACATCAGCGTGCTGTTGACCCGGCCCGGAGAGGGAGGAACCGGCCCGCCCGGACCGCCCCTCGTGAGCAGGACCAAGTGTGCAGGTGAGCTTCCAACACACTGCACAACTGGACAGGGCGTGAATGCAGTATGAACCCTTAAAATGAAGCATTGTCTACTTGAGTCCACCAAGTGACAAGTTATGGTAATAGTGTATATTTTAAAGAGGACCTATTATGCTTTTGTTTTTTCCCCCTTTCCTTTAGTGTGTTATATTGTTTTTTGTGCATGTAAAAGGTCTGCAAAGTTACAAACTCCACGTCAAAGGGAGTTACTCTCCCCCACAGAAACACTGCTCCTGAACTGCCTGAAACTTGCTGAAGTCCCGCCTTTTCTTCCGTAACGTGGTGATGTCACTAAGTAACACATTTGCATGATACCTGCCTAGTGGCTAGTTTGGCATTCCCTCAAATAAAGCTAACTAGAGTGGAGCTGGAGCGGAGTCCAAAGAGTTTAGTTCAGTTGACCAATCACAACAGAGGGGGCCAGCTGACCAATCAGAGCAGAGCTCAAACAGAGGGTGAAAAAAGGTGCTGCAGTGAAGCCGGTATGAGAAAAGTAAAGCGTTTTTTGAACATTAAAGCATGTGAACATGTTCTAGTAGAAACCCAAAATACAAGTATGAACCTGAAAATTAGCGTAAAAGGTCCTCTTTAAGGGTTTTTAGAGGTGAAAGTATTATTACTTCACAAGAAAAAAAAAGAGAAAATAGTTTCTATCCCTCTAATCATCTTGTGACCCCCTCAGACTCATCTTGAGGCCCCCAGGTTGGAAACTGCTGACCTCATGTATTAGAGTGTTGTACTTTAGGTCATATAGCATCAGTGGATTGCAGGCCATGTTAGATAATAGAGCTCAGAGCGTAAATTCAGGCGAGTATAACACAACCATATAACTATCATCGTTGACTACACGCTCATTTATATAACAGAGCGGCGTATTTTAACGCCTGACTCCAGACATGAAAGTGGTATTTACTGCAAACTGCTATTCGCTGGCCAGTAGCTGCTTCTGCATTGCAAACTGAAAACAGCTTTCACCCGTATGTTATTTGTTTTAAGGTGAATTATGGAGTATTGTTTGCCTTATCACTTGGATCTTTTCTATGGCAGGAATCTGTAGCTGTATCTGAATCTTGTAGTACGTTGTCATGTTTGTAGAGCAAATAGTCTATTCACTCTATTCCCGTTTGGGGTTTTGTGTTTGTCTCGCCAAATATGATGTTTCTTTTCTTTATTGGGTAGAGACAATCCTCTGAATGGACCCATTATGCAGTGTGTAGTGCTTAGGGGAATTACAGTGTGCACTGTTTAGGTGATGCAGTCCCCCACAGCCTTGGATTAGGGAATTCAGTGTGTTGAACACCTGGCTGTTCGGTAGAAACCATAAGCAAGGGGGCAGCAGGGTCTTCAATGCAACCTGTACCAGGACGCTGCTCTGTGATTTTCTAAATTGCAAAGGCTTACAGATTTAATCTAGATTAAATATCTTCCTTGCTCTTAATTAATGAATTCCATGAAAGTACCGATGCCCAACAGCCACGCACTGTAACTTCAGAGTCTTACATTATGGGGCTGCATCTGTCACGATAATCTGCTAAAATTCAATCAGAGTGGAGCTGATAGACAAGTTCGGACTCAGTCACCGCATACTCTTATCTCTTAAGAAAAGGCAAATTTGCTATCACTGAACTCTGGAGCTGAGGAAACTGAGAGGGAGACTTTTTTTTTTTTTTTTTTTCGCTGCCAGCACGGCAATATTGTTTTGACGGTTATTTAAAAGATAACAGCTGGCTGACTATAGTGGCTAGCCTGAAGCGGGCTTCTTTGGTATCTACTGAAGAGGATAGACATTTGTGGCACGTACAATAAATGGACAAGAAATAAATGGACAAGAATTGGTAGGTGACAGCGGTGGAGCCATATCAATCACAGTACACGAGTACAGTATACACACTGTTAATGGTATTAAATCATACATTACAATGACAAATATACTCTCTTTTTTTAATTCACATATTCATTATAAGGAATATTTAGATTTATCTGCAGGTTATGTTCTATATTAATTGATTAATATTTTGTCTATAAATATCAGAAAGTAGTGAAAATGATAAATTACCCAACGTAACGCCTTTAAATTTCTCGTTTTATTCAAAGAACAGTCCAAAATAGGGCGGTAAAATGTTGATACACATGATTATTGTCTTATTTGGTTGTGCAATATTGTATCAATTCTCCAAAATAATATAGATTTTCAATTCTAAAAAAATCGAACGGTCCCCAGTCAGTTGTTTTTATCATGTCATACAGCTTGACGCAGAGGAGGCTAATTAAAGCTCCAAAGTTGCACTACATTTTGGCAAGGAAAAACTGGCATGACAATTGCCCCTTGACCTCTGACCTCTGACCTCAAGATTTGTGAATGAAAATGGTTTCAATATAGGTACTACTCACAAGTCTCCCCTTTACAGACATGCCCACTTTATGCTAATCCCATGCAGTTTGGGGCAAAAACCATACAGTTGTTTGCATGCAGTATAATTGTGTTATTTTTGCCTATTCTAAAATGGTGTGTTTCTAAACTTAAAAAAGCGCAATATATCACCCTGCATACAGTATCGCAATATATCGCAATATACTGAATCATTACCCCAGTATCATGATACGTATTGTATCGCCAGATTCTTGCCAATACACAGCCCTAGTCCAAAACTATAAGAGATTCAACTTACTGTCGTATATAACAACAAAAAGCAACATATCCTCACATCTGACAACCTGGAACCAGGGTATTTGCTTGAAAAATGTCAGAAACGGTTAACTAATTATACAGCGGTTTCTGATAAATTTCCCATTGATCAACTAATATGATAATAGACTAATTGTTTCAGCTCTTTGCTTTCTGCTTCCTCTTTGCAGCAAAAGAGTCCCCAAGCTACAGTAACAGCTAATATTCCAGTAAATGGCAATTTAGTAATTATTTTTCATTCTTATCTGTCATTAATTTTTTTTTTTTATTCAACATTTTGTTCTCCCTGCTCACATCTGTGTCATCTGTCACCGTGCAGACACACAGAACACCCAGGGAGATGAGTGGGAAACCAGCAAGCCACGCCCAAGCTTACTTTCAAATGTATGCTCAGATATATAGCACAAAGAGTACTGTGTTGATGCAGATGCAGTCATTACCGCTACCCTGTGCTCCCAGGCACACGAAATGGAGAGCTTTGTGTTACCCCAAAGACAGTCTGTGGATCTCAGTCTTCCATGGTCATCACTCTTTTCTATGCCCAACGGTCTCTTCCTGCCACACACCATCCCTCACACATCTCCCTACCCTGCTTCAGTAGATCCTCCCTGGCCCCCTCTCCAATGACATATTAAAGCCACTCTCCTCTCTCAACAGCTAAAGACACCCCCCATTCATCAGGGCCGCCATGAGTGAGCTCACAGCCCTCCCTCCTTCCTCCAAAACCCTGCACACCACCGCCCCAACTCCAGAGACACAGAAAATTCACAATAAAAAAAAAAAAAGAAGCAGAATAAGTCGATAGCGAGAGAGAGGGAAGAGGGAAGAGTGGAGTGAGTGTGTGTGTGGGAGAGAGGGTAGTTTTTCAAAGTGAGAGAGTGAGACAGTAAAAATGAGGAGAGTGAATGTGTGAGAGGTGAAGCGAGAGGAGGATTCGCAGTGTACGGAAATTGCTTTCACAGTTGCTGGTGACAGTGTTTGTGAAAGTCACTAAACTCAACCTTTAATGATGTATTTACATTTCAACCACTGTGACATTAGCTTGTTCAACCATGTGTGGGATAAGTAATACTGCTGTGTTTGCTGAGCTGTTAAACAGGGTGTTTAGATGCAGTACTAGTTCAGTACAGAGGAAGCGTAGGTGAAATTAATTCTGCCAGTCGTTCTGTCTTGTAGTTTTTCATTAGGTTTGCTGCGAAGCTGTGAACGTGATTTTTTTTTTGTCGAGCAGCTACATCTGATTGACTCCTGCGTGGCTTTACCAGTGTTCTTACGTATTGCTGTGTTATACACTTTACAGTAAGCTTGTGTAACTCACCTTCTTGACCCTGCAGGAGACTGCTCCTCCTGACCCAACCTCCCAAACCATCTGGTCTACACTTTCCCCACTGACCCCCACATCCCACCGCTGAATCCTGATCGTGCAACCTTGCTGTTGGCCTGATTAGGTTTTAAGCAGGAGAAAATAGATGGTGGGGGTGTTGCGGTGATTTCATGGAGGTGGTAATTATCCAGTGAACAGAAGGGAAATTTGGAACCGTCGCCGTATTTAGGAGGAAAGTGAATTTCCTCTCCAGAAGCTGTGTCTCGCCACCGTGACTAATGTCACTCTTCCATGGTCATGCTGGATATTTCCCCTCCTTCCCAAACATGTTGGCTACCCGGCGCCCGGCGTACACATACACCTCGCGGCGCCGAGCCGTCCTCGTGCGGGTGCTGTAAAACTAATGGCCGTGAATGTGAACATGGTCTCTGCCTGGCTCTGATGGCCATCCAGGTGTGCTTGATGAGCCATTGCTGTGATTATCAGCACGGTGCATTAGCACAGCTTGAAGCCCCTCAAGTAAATCACAGAGGAGAGGCGAGCATTTGTACTGCAGGTGGTCCCCAAACTACGTTAATGGGCTTCCACCTGCTGCTGGGTCACTGAACCTTCTGGAGAGCCCCGGCCCATGATGCTCTCGGTCTGTTAGAGGGAGCCAACACTGGAGCACGACTAAAATTAGACGCATTAGGAGCACAAGTGCTTTGCCTTTCTTGGCACGTCGTTCATCATGTCTTCCAGTCTGAGCCAGAATTCCCTACATGTTCACATTTGGGGTGTTTGGATTTATGTGTGCTCGTGTTTTTTTGCTTGCACATGGGTACAGGCGTGCTTGTCCGTATAAATTTAGTTTTCCCGTCTGACACAGTCAGTGCAGATCGCCCTCCGCGGATGCATGCAATCTTAGGCAACCCTGCTCCGTCCTGCTGCTGTCCAGGCTCACAGTTTTAGGGGAGATAACAAAGCAGAACCTGTCACATCTACTCTAACTTCCAATCTCCGAGGACCAACATGGTGCTCTGGGCTTTTGGCCGCGTTGGGGCGGCTGCAGTTTTCATGCCACGGGGTGCCAGAGAATGGGTGCCCACGGCATACACACAAATAAGACGAGGCAAGGAGGAAGGGGCTGGCACAAATGTCCACTTTGAGAAAAGCCACAATGAGCACACTGTGGCCTCTTTGGCGGCGCTTTCATCAACTCAGCGGTTAAATGCCTCTCTTTATTTAGCTCTCAGACTGTGCAGACTATCAATTGCACCATTAAGACAATCCTCAGCCACAATGAACAATGGAACATTAACATTTCTTGCTGGGTGCAGTCTACTACTTTGCGATTACCGTGCACACCCATTTATCTGCCGCCACATTAGCCTGGACGAAATTCTGATCAATGCTCCGGTCATATTTCCATCTAGTGTGAGATGCCAGACAGCAAATTAAAAGAGAAAGCTGGTGACTGCAGAAGCCTTCAGTATAGATTGGACGTGTCATAAAATTTCACTTTTAAAGAAGGGCATAAGAATCTGGGCATAGGGGCTGTTGGATCTGAGCATGTTAATTTATGTGTGTTTGAACATGTGCACATGTGGAATAGATAAAAGGATGAAAAGAGATTAAAAAGAGAGTGATAAAGAGTTAAATAATTATTTTATACAGCAACTGTGCGTCCTTGCAGAGCTACGTTAAAATCCATTTTCTTAGATAATTCTTGTTTTAGTGCATTAGCCCCTGCTCAGTGATGCATTAGCCGCCTTATTTAAGTTCCCTGCACTAATCTGTGCTGCAGCAGGAATCCCACTGAGTGTGCAAGTCAGTGAGGGAATGAAGACCTTGGCCAGTAACCTCAAACTCCACTGATCTCTCCCTGTACCCCATATCTCTGCTGTCATTCCCTGCCTCCCCGGCCCATTACTCACCATGCCCTATTAAAAGAATAAAGCAATACAATACATTATGTAGCATATTGCTTGACAAAAAGGAATTGACTGTGTTAATAATGGCCACTGATAAATGCCTCCATTGATACCGAGGATGTCCTTGGCTTAACTCAGCCTCTCTTCAGTTTTTCGGACGTCCTCCCGAACACTGGCTGATCTGTGCGTCCGTGCATAGAGGCTCTCTGTGTCTTTCAGCCAGCCATTACATTTGAGGAGGATGTCAAAGACAGAGCTGTTGTTCTTTCAGTCAGAGAAAGTCGGGGGTTAACCCGGCAGTGACCAGAATTAACTCGGTGCCTTCTAAAAATACGACAGGCCATCGCGATGACCCAGAAGTAAAAGTGACCAGCGGAAGTGAATGCCCTTGTATCGCGCTGGCATTTTTGTGTGTGGATTAAACCTGGGGGCAAAGAACTACTGGATAGTCAATTTGCTCAGCGACACGGAGGCGGGGACTGGTGGGAGTGCGACAGCAACCCACACAGCCTGTCCAATTAATTAGCGCAATTGGCATGAGTTCCCGCTCTGCCATGGGGGATGTGGGCGTGTTGCGCTGGCAGCAAACTGGTGACCTCCATGTTGTGGCGGGGCAATATGGCGGCATGTGGGAGGGGAGCAAGTGAAAAACTGCTAGGGTAGTCCTGGGACACCAGTGACACTGTCATCTGCTCGGCGCTCCGTCTGAAATCAAATATTTCACAATAAAACAAAGTTACCTGTGGTTTCATTTTCTCAAATTCAGTATTGTGCCTTCAGAACATCCCTAATGACATTGCTTGTTTTTGCCTTAGCTTTCTTTATTACTCAATTCTCTCTTTTTTGTTTTCCTTCAATCTTCCTCCCTCCTCCCCAGAGCCGATGCGTGCGCTGCGGGGCCTCACGGCCACAGATCTCCAGTCCAGGCAGTTGTCTCTGCAGTGGGAGAATTTGGCGTTCAACCTGACACGCTGCCACACGTACTCAGTGTCCCTGTGCTACCGCTACACCACGGCGGGAGGCGGCGGAGGCCACAACACCACGGTGCGCGAGTGCCTGGCAGTGGAGCACAACGCTTCACGCTTCACGCTGCGTGATCTGCCACCCTACCACGGCATCCATGTCCGTCTGTCACTGGCCAACCCAGAGGGGAAGAAAGAGGGCAGAGAGGTCAACTTCCAGACGGAGGAGGACAGTAAGTCTCTGGAGGAGGTTACAGAAAAGATAGTATGGAAGCAGAGGACAGAAAAACTAAACATGAGAAGTGTCATTTCAAAATAGTCAAGATTTTGAGGAAATCATCACCGTAACACTAAAATACACTTAGTTACCAGTGTGTCAGGCACACCGAGCTAAAACGAATGTCTTGCAATAAATCCGACCTTCATTTAAAGCTGTAAAATATTTAAGTTTGCCGTTTCTGTTATTTAGCCTCCCCTCATTGATATTAATGGGGTGGACAAAATAATAGAAACACTTGTCAGTATAATGCGATACAGCTCCACAGCACCACAATCTGCAGCCAATAAAATCACCATACAGTCGAATCAACACCCCTCTATTACAGTTTCAACAAAAACATTATAACGTTCATTAAGGTAGGATATATTAACCTGACCCTATCAGATGGTTTGTTTCACAGAAACATTTAAGAAGACATAATTGGTCACAAAATACTGGGCAGGTGATTGGATGTACCATCTGTCAATCAAACTAACGAAAGCGAAACTAACTGAAGATGAAAACTTCACCTTCAGTTAGTTCACCTGCGAGGTTAAGGATATATTGCAGCACTGCTGTATGCAGTACTTTTAGCAAGGTGTACCTAATAAACTGGTAACTATAGTGTATTTACACAACACCTTTATTATTTATTGCTTTTTGCTCTTTTTGCTTTTTATCTAATTTTGTAAAAAAAACAAAAACAGAATATGACCTTACTGTACACAAAATTATATATATATATATATATATATATATATATATAATATATATTATGTTACAATGTGTGGTCACAACAATGTGTTGGTGCGTATGAAATGCTGGCAATGCAGTGTTTTATTGTTTTAAAATGCAGTTAAGGGTTTAAGTCTGGCAAAGCTTCGTGTGCATTTTACTTTCTTAACCTTATAATCAGAGAGCCCTGGGGTTATCATTGTCATTTTAGAGAGCTTTAGAGAGCGGTTTTGGAGGAGTATGATGTCTAAAATATACCAGAATACCTCAAATTGTTTAACTATTCTCATAGCAAATGTCAGGCAGAAGACTATCCAGACCTGAGACTGCCCACAACCAGAACTTTACTGTCACATTTAGCTAACGCTGTGATGGTTGGTTTTGAGGATTTACGGTGTTTTTCAACATAAATCAAGTGCACCGCATGTGGATAAAATACACAAATTCACACATGCATCAGTTTTGGTTCATATGAGGTGAATTTGCCTAATATTTCAGAGGAGCTGCCCAAACATTAACGGCAGCTCCTCTGTCCTCTTTTAACACAATACAGACAGGGTGACCATCTGACGGAGGCTGAATCAGCATTACAAAAGATCCATTTCATTTTCAGACGAAAATAACATAAAAGAGAAAACATTATATCTGAGTCTCTGGCAACCCTGAGATAGGATTTTGTGCTTATTTCTTATCTCCTATTATTCCTTTGTGCCGCAGCACATCGTCTGCATGGCAGCTGAGGGAGAAATCAATTCGGCTGTGAAAAAATCAAAACAAACACGATTTTTCAGAAAGAGATATATAGAGTACAGAGAAAGATAGAAAAAGATCAAAAGAGAAAGTTTTTTATTTTCCTGATGTGATAAAAGATACATATATGTATGTATACATACAGTACATGTCAATTATGAATGCTTTTTGTAAAAGCCTTAATGGGCTGTCCTCCAGATTAACTCAATTCAAACATAACAGTTGACTCAGCTGTTTGGCTCTTTAGCCTCAGGCCTGAATCTCACATCACAATCTTCCCTCTGTACAGCTCTCACACAGACCACGGGGACTGAGGCTGCAACCGACTGGCCCAAAAAAACTGTTAACAGAGTCTAAAATTGAAGTTCAGGCATTGGTAGTCAGCTTGCTGCCATTCAGAAACAAGTGTACCAGCAAGCGTCTGACATATTCATCAATATATTTCAACTGAAGATTGATATAAAATAATAATAATCTTCTTAAGTTTTCTTTCTCTTGCCTGTGTTATGGTTACATAATTGATGCAGTTCATAAATTAACCGTGTCCTTATCTGATGCTCTGTGCCTGTGCTGCTCTCTGGCTGGGTGTCTCATGTGATGTATTGTTCTGAGCCACTGTGACGGTCACTTCTGTGATATTGACAGGAGAAGCTCACTGTGGGATTAGCACTTCAATTTCCCCGACGAATGTTTGCTCTGACAATTTCTTATAGTTCCCGGAGGCATCGCGCCAGAGTCGCTCACCTTCACCCCGCTGGATGACATGATCTTCCTGAAGTGGGAGGAGCCCGTCGAGCCCAATGGCCTCATTACCCAGTATGAGGTGAGACACTGTCGAATATCTCTGTCACTTTAAAAATGGTTGGCATGGTCAGCTTCATTATTGGCTTAATTTACACACTTGGACGAGCAAGATAGATGTTTAGATTTATGCTTCATTGTTCATATACAGTAGCTAGATGGTATTTTTCACTTTTGAGGTTACTAAAGGAAAGGCTTTTAGGATGAGGACGAACCACAAACGCTATCTACTACTACTACTGGGGCTACTGGACTGTAAACTTCCCCGAATCCAATTGCGAGCAGGACAGAGCCGCTAACATTAGCCTAAACTATGATATACAGTAGTAGCTGGCAGGACGCGGTATCAAGAAGTACAGAAGCAAAGAGACGAAACTCCTGTGCCGCCATTTTGGACTGAAAATGTTTATAATATTTATGATGTTTTATTGTTCAACACAGGCCATTTCGGTAGAATATGACAATAGATTAGAAATAATTTAGTTTTACTTTTGTTGGTCACTCTTTAGGCAGACGTTTTACCAGCGTCCGGTAGTCTCTTTGAGACCAAAATGGCAGAAGCGTAGCTCTGCTGCTGGGCGCTGATGTTGCAATGAAACGGACAGTTGACATTCACTTCTTGGCAATATACGTTCTTTGGTGGTATTACGAATCCCACTATGGCGACGGCATGACCCGCCCTACTCTGCCTCTGATTGGCTTACCCTTATGTTCTTACCCTCTAACCCTAACCAATCTCACTCCTCATGCCTAAACCTTACCAATCCAACCAACAAAGGCAGCGTCATGCTATCGCCACAGCAGGATTCGTAAATTTAGCATCCAGGACTGGCTGCCAAACAGTTGGGAAATACTTCACAATGCTATCATGACTTTTATTTCTTTACGTAACTGAAACACAATGTAGTTGGCTAATGTTACCCTTTTCCCCTTGATTACTGAAGGTAGTTAGCTAGCCGAACATGCATTAGCACAAGCATATTTAGTTCGAGCAGTAAAACACAGTAACACATCGTTTAATTCATTCCTTACACTTTTGCCCTTTTTTGTTTTGGAACGGCTATAGCGTTTTGTGAAAAGTTTGTAGGAGTTACAATTTCTATCTTTCAATTAAAACTAAAATTTATCTCAATTTTTTTACGCCACCATTGGTGAGAAGTCGATTAAGTGCACAGAAAAGTTTTAATTTGAACACCTGAGGAAGATGTGTGATATGACAGAAAGCTCCAGAAGAGCTATACGGTAAATTGACCTCGTGGTCAGATTGTTTGGCCAGCTCGACTATTTTGGGTTTTCGGCAGCTGTACGTGTTGTTTGTCGATTTTAACTTGAACTTTTAACTGTAGCTCTAATTTAAATACTCAAACAGCACGTCCAGTAACACTTCAGACTCAATATTTATTGAATCTCAAGCAACACTATCAAATGTTAGCAATCTCCTGTAATTGAAATGTTTCTGTTCCTTTGGTGTTTTCCTGCCCAGTGCAAAAATACTTTCCTCTCTATTTGGTGAACCATTTTCTTGGAGTGCCACTTCAGACATTAATCACCAAACCACTCTGCTCCAATTTATAGTCTATTCAACCTTACCCAAACATTTAGCTCATTGTGCACTACGCTCTCACTGACCTTGTGCACATGGCCGAGCACTACCACTAAACGCTGGTCTTGTGCCATTAAAATAGAGCCCCGTGTTATTAATAGATAACTTACATGCCTCTGTTGTGCCGTAGGCCTTATGTTTAACCAGATAATGATTTTGAATTTACTGTATAGTACACTCTGTCTGTGGTGAGCCACCGGTGGGCTTGCCTACCTATCCTCAAGCCTTCTTTCCTTGGCCTCTCTTGCAACGTCGCCTCAAGGATATTATTAAATAGGATTTGTGGTTTGACATGTGAAGTGGAGGCTGCACAGGATTTTTTTTTTTTTTTACCCCGTAGCGTGTTGATCTCTCCCAGCTGACGTGGAAAGCTTCATACAGAGCTGTGGAAATCCTCTTCATTTCTCTCAGATTAAACCATTGACCACTCAGCCTGAGCCCATCGACCGCCATGCTGTCCTGCAGGCCCTCCTCACCGCTCCGTGCACCGTCGGGCGTCTTTTATGTCTGCCTTTGTAGAGGAAACACAGAGGTCTGTCTGTGTTTAGTCACTGGATGGCTCATAATTCTATCTTCACACTAAGGAGGCGTGAGCAGGCATTAAGCTCTTCTATGATAATCAGCAACGCCTTTGGTTTGACTTGAGTGGCATCTTCAGCATGCGTACTACATGCATATGAGCAGATACAGTGAGTGAGTGTTCATTCCTTCGGTGAAGTGGATCCGTCCTAGCTCTAATGTACTGTATATCCTAATACGTTCACCCTTGTCTGATTGCAGTAAGGTCGTCTCATTTAGCTCTCCGCTATTTCTAAGAGTATAAGTGGGAACTCTCATGAGAGCAGCGTGGAGGCGAGGCAAAATCACCTCTCGAGGAAAAACTTTATAAAATATTTCACTTTTAAAGGACACTCATGAACAGCAATTCTTGAGTGATAATAAGAGTTAATTAAACTCATAAACACTTAGCGCTATTGATTGAAACACTTGAATTCACTTTTTTACTGCGTGCCGTCCTCAGTCCATGGCCTTTTTTTATAATGCATTACTTAATCAGAAAAAGCATTTACCACTCACAATACTTTTTTAGAAAAAACTCCAGGTTGCTTGTATGACTTTGACTTAACAGTGCCAATGCCAATCAAGTCCTATTCATCTAAAACAATAAAGGCACACGAGCAATTAGCACATTGATTTACAGAAGCAAATCAATTACTGAGTGAAGTGAATCATATCAATCAAACATTAAAATTACATCTTACGACAGAGCCGTTTGAGTTAATGACCTCTACAGATCAGTATGAAACTCTAAAGCCGCTACGATAATGAAGCATAAAATCAGTGCTGGGGTGACTCTGTTTTTTATGATATTACCCCGAGACCATCTTGTTTCCAACAGATAAGCTACCAGAGCATTGAGTCGTCTGATCCCGGCATCAACGTCCCGGGACCGAGGAGAACCGTGTCCAAGATGAAGAACGAGACCTACCACATGTTCTCCAACCTCCACCCGGGGACGACTTACCTCATCTCAGTTCGAGCCCGCACAGTCAAGGGCTTCGGGCAGACCGCCCTCACTGAAATCACCACTAACATCTCAGGTATTAGCGCCACTGACTGACTGACTGACTGAGCAAGGGAGTGTGAAAGCTGCCTGTAAAATTTGTGAAATAGAAATAGAAGCAGGCATGTAGAGGCTGTGCCATCGCCGCCTATCACTGATGCACCATGCAGGTACAACACCAGACTTCACCCACTGCATGCTATAATTGGGAGCCGAGTTTTCTCTCTTTTGACCTCGGCATCTTTCTTCTCTCGCGGAGGCAAAACTATTGCTCCCACAGTGTAGGAGCTATTTTCCATTGCCTCTCCAAAACAAGTGACACACTGTCATCCCGCAGTCCTCAAGACATAAATTAACTCGTAGGAAGCAGAGGAACACCGCAGAGGGGGACACTGCTGTGTGTTATGTATAAAGAAAGATGCATTCTCGGGACCAGAATGTCACTTCCGAGAGTCTCCGAGCTTATTACTGGTGATAGAAATCCAGCCACGGTGTTTCTATTTCCTCTTAATGATGCATTTGTGCTTGTTAAGGGATGGGATTACACCCCTTAGGAACGCACAGGCGCAGCCACTCCCACCCTCTCTTGCTCGCACATTTACTCACTCCTTCTTTACAGAGAGGCCCGGTTTGTTTAATTATAGATTTAGTGCACAATCACTGCTTACTGGCTGTATGTCAGACACAACGCTGGCACAAAGCCAGACCGCAGATGGAGTCCAAAAGTCTTTGCAGATCATGCTCAACCTCCTCCACTGGCCCACGGTGCAGAACATTCACTTACACGGAGCGTCTCTCAAATCGGCACTGACAGCCAGCAAACACTGAACACCTTCAACAGCTACTACTGTCAGCATCTTCAAGCAATACCCACCGCAGAGTATCCAGCTACACACATTTCCTCACACGCACATTCAGGTGCGTACGCCGCCGCGTCTGATGCACAATCATCCTTCAAACAGACTCTATCTGGCAGCAGGCATCAAACCCGCTTTTACTTCTACAAACCTCAACAGACCTTTAATGTCAACAAATGCCCATTTGGTTTCCCTTAATGCCTCACCTTAATTGATGTCAGCTCTTTTCTGCTGCGCTATTAGAAAACAGCTTTTTAATATGATAATCATTGATTCCTCACGAATAGTTTGCTCCGCTTCCCCTTCACTAATTGACTACTGATATTAAAGAGAAATGTGCCACCACGTCTCCAGGGAGGAGCATGACTTTAGCCAGAACCTTTCAAATTAGAAACCCGTTCAATTTAGCGTCACACACGTAACGTTTAATTGGACTCGTATCCAAGACAACCAGAAGGGAAATTCAAACAGTATACTGAATATGAGGATATGGGTATTGGGTATATTAGCACTGAGAGAGGGACGGCTCTAAAAGGGGTGTCAGTTTCACGAAATATTGAGTGGCTGAGCACGTTTATGTGGCCTATAAGCCAAATGTGTGTGTATGTGTGTGTGTGGACATGTAAATTCAGTGTTTCTGTGTACTCAGCGCCCACGTTTGATTACGGAGACATGCCGTCCCCCCTGAGCGAGACAGAGAACACCATTACTGTCCTGCTGCGACCCGCCCAAGGCAGAGGTGCACCTGTCAGGTGAGGAAATCATCTCAAATGTACATATTAGATCTTTTTTGTGTTATTTTTATTATTTATTATTTGTTTGCATTGTTTGTCCGTCCGTCTGTACTTCCATCTGTCCGGTCCATTCTTGTGAATGTGATATCTCAGGAACTCCTGGAACCAATTTCCTCAAATTTAGCACAATTGGACTTTGACTCCAGGATGAACTGATTCGATTTTGGAGGTCAGAGGTCCTTGTGACCTCAAAAAACGCGTTTTTTTTAGTATCCATATGCTAATTATGACAATTTCACACAAATGTCTAACAGGAGAAAATGATGAAGTGATGACATTTTGGACAGACATGCATTACATGACTTATTAAAGATGCACATCCACTCTGTGTCCAGTACGTACCAGGTGGTGGTTGAAGAGGAGATGGTGAAGAAAGTGAAGCGAGAGCTGGGGCTCCAGGAGTGTTTCCCGCTGCCCATGTCCCACGGTGAGGCGCAGGCCCGCGGCACGCCGCACTACTACACCGCCGAGCTGCCGCCGAGCAGCCTCCCAGAGGCCAGCCCCTTCACCGTGGGCGACAATCACACTTACAACGGCTACTGGAACAGCCCTTTGGACCCACGCAAGAGCTACCTTATCTACTTCCAGGCTATGAGCAACTTCAGAGGGGTGAGTGACTGTTAACTCCCGCCTGGTGGTGCAGCAGATCTGGCAGCACTTTATGCAGACATTAATGATTCATTGAGAGTTGTTAATGAGTATCTGTATTTACTAATGCTGTGGTTGACTCTGTAGGACAGTTGGCATTGTCTGTGCTCACAATCCTTGAAAGAGTATTTGTGCTGTGAATGGGGCTGCTGGATGAAAACATATTGAGCTGGCAGTGTAGCGGGGAATTACTTGCATGCATTACTTACAGCTAGCAAAGCTGTGATTAGCTGGAATTACTCAGAGTCAACAACGTACTTCACTTCACTTCATTCGGCTTTGATTTTTTGATGCTTTTCCCATTCTGTACTATTTCTTTCGGTTTATTCCTGTTACCTCCTGTCCTTCGTTCAATGGCCCTTTCGTTAATGTCCTTATCTACTCATCTCTGTCATTAGGAACCTAATCAGTTGAGTGTTTGTGAAAATAGCCAGTGAGTGTAGACCAAGGTAAACCAGCTTCTATATTGTGTCCACGTAACAGAACTTTCTGAATCCTGGTTGCAGACCTTGTTACTTGAGAAGCAGTATGTTCTTTTGCACTGTTGTGTTGTTTTTTCTATCCATTTCACCGCTCTCGAGCACACAAAGCCCTCCGGTCTCCCCGTCATACCCAGAGGACGCCACATTACCTTCCCAAATTCCATTACAGGAAGAGCTGCTACCTGGGTGAGGCAATTACTTAAAGATAATTGGGCACAGGTGCAGATGATCAGAGCTCGAAAGCTGCTGCTTTAATCTTCACAGACTGTGGCAACGGAGCTGAGAACCGTTGCCGTAGGTAACGCAGCCTTGTGTAATCATCATTTGGGAATAAATACACGCAAGCTGGGTTACTGGTCTGTTTGACTATTCGAGTCCCGTCTGTGTTTAAAGTCCCATGGACACCAGTAGGATCTTTTTTCCAACCCAGTGGAGAAATACACGGAGGTAGTGCAGTGTGAGCACTTCACACAACTAGGCTACTAAGCATGGGATTAGATAGGGGAGGCCTGGCTTTACCGGCGGATGGGATTAGGTTTTGTTTTGCCTGGCAGGAGGCCAGCATCCATGACCCACAATGAGTGGAAACACTGTGCCAAATCACACAGCCAACACTGTCCCCAGTCGCTCAAACACTGCTGCCTTCGTCTGAAAATACAGTAGCAGCAGTCTGCGTTGAAATCTGGGCATCAGTCCTATGATGGTGGTGAAACAATTGCTCTTGAAGGAACAACAGTGTGCTGGGAGGGCAGGAACTTCATTTTCATGGCCGCACAAGTTGTTTGAATAATAATAATAATACTTTATTTATATAGCACTTTTCAAGTTACAAAGGCATAAAAAGCAACACTAATTAACAGGAAGTTATAAATAAAAATAGAGTTGATTCATTAAAAATGACACGCAAGGTATGAAGTATTAACACACAGTAACAAGAAGTAGAATAATAGCAGAAGAATAACCGATTAAGAGAAAGCAATTCTGAAAAAGTGTGTTTTTAAAAGAGATTTGAAAGACAAAACGGAGCCAGCCTGCGTGATCTCCTCCGGCAGGTCGTTCTGGAGTCGTGAGGCCCTGACTTTAAAGGCTCTGTCTCCTCTGGTTTTTAGCCTTCCCCTAGGAATAACTAAGAGACCTCTGCCGGAGTATATCAGGCTGCATTCAGACTCGTAAGGGGTTAGTAGGTCAGCCAGATGGGCCAACCCCATCCGTGCTTTTAAAGTAAACATTCAAATTTTAAAATCCATTCTAAAACATACAGGTAACCAATGTAGATATGTTAAAACAGGTGTTATGTGGACTCTTCTGTTGGATTTTGTGAGAAGTCTTGCTGTTGTTTTAGTCAAGAAAACGACAAAACATACTACTGTAATTGCATATACTCTGCTTTATTAGGGTTGGTATTTCAGAAATCACACTTTTGTCAAAGTCTTTGTTGTGGGTGTGAAGTTTTCCTTTTTTTTTAAGCATAATAAAATTTTTTTTTTACTCTGGATGTCAGCTAAAAAAGCTTGTGATTTAGCTCCATGCATTCGGTTCAGCACAGCTGAGGGGCAACTAGTTGCTGGGCGTGTAACCAATCAGCAGCGGGGCACAGAAGACATATCGCAGCAGGGCTATGACAACACGGACTGAAACATGAGAAAGTGCTAATTACAATAAGCAAGATAGCATAAAAAAGCATAACATAGCAGCAATGAAACTAACAGACCAACAAATAATACAATGTGACACTGATGCCTTCTCTTGCCTGTTAATGATATTATTAAAACGTGTTAATGAGAGCGCCTATTAAAACCCACAGAGCAGATGTTAAGGTTTGGCTCGTGCAGCTTGTACGGACTGGAACGCTGCAAGTGCATAATGTGTTTTTTGTGCTATTTTGTATCTTCCTTTTTTGTGTTTTGTCTTCCTGCCTATCCTCCGTGTGCAATTATGCATTTCAGGCCTTTTTACTCACTCTGTCACAAAAATGTAGGCCAAAAAAGAGAATTTTAGCATTTTAAATGTGATTTTGTACGGAACGGAAGCATGAATGCATTCAGCATATTCATGTACTGTGGGGTATTTTTATAGTTGTTTTTGGATTGTATACAGAAGAGGGAAATATAATTACCTTATGCCTGCTCACACATTGTGGAAGAAGGGAAAAAAACAAACTGTTACCTGCTGTTGAACTGCAAGGGAAGATGGCATTGAAAGCAGTAACATATTTACTTGGATAAAACAATTGCTCATAAGGGTTTCTGCATATGGAGGTGGTAATAGAGTCGTCATATTTGGCAATCATCTAAGGAATCTGCAGTCTGAACACCTTATTAAAATATAATCTAAATTGTCAGCCTACTTATTTTATTATTTAATTGTGCAGTGAATCAAAGCCTGTGTGGTCTGTTTAAGTTTGTGTTTGTCTGGAATGTGTTTGTGGGAAGCAACGTCGCATCTAATCCTCTACAACAGTGGCAGCAGTGGGAATAGTGTGAACAGTATATGGGGCCCATAATATTTGGCATTTACCCATGCTAATTATCTGGAGAGGGACTGTCAAGCCTCTCTAATTGCTTTGATGGATTCATCTAAAGAGGTACTTGAAAGACTGTGGGTACACACTGTAGCTTTGCAGGCCACCACATAGTCATTTATAACATCTACGCTTACATCTCCCAGCTTCACACACACACACACTGTAAAACCTTGAGTGTGTGCCGTGGAGCCCCGCGTTGCATGTTGGCATTTGTGTTTTGTATTTAGAGCTGCCAGGAAGCTCCAGCCCCTCTGGCGTGACTGGCGCAGCACGGCCAGACGTGTGATGTGTGTCCCACAATCTGGAGCTGGCCTATTAACTCTTCTGCTGAGCCGGCACACAACCATTCAGATGTGGATGTTACAGAAATGTGCGTCTATCCATCACAACAGCCTATTTCTTCTTTTTTTTTTCCCATCATCTACAGTAAACAGATGCAAACGTGCTCTGTCTTAATTTGCCAAAGCTTGTAATGATTGAATGTAAGGTTTCAAATGCCGTCTCCGTACAGGAGGCAGGTTCAGATGAATCAGCTTTTTTTGATGGAAAATGTTTCCTATAATTGAGTCAGTCTCAAAAGCTCAAAGTCACCAGTCAGCGTTTCTAGAGACACATACAGTAGAAATGCACTTTTAAGCAATTTGATTAATGATTATTAATTAAAACGAGCAGATAATCAAAAGCAATCGAGATAAATTCTATTATACTGCAGAGCACCAATAAAGATTAAAGGTCCTCAATATGAAATTCAGAGCATTTCTATTGCCAACAGTGCTAACAGTGCAAACTGCGGCAACAGTGCTGACTGAGCTATCATTGTTAACCTGGGGGGGAACCAGAGGGTGGGTGCTACGTTTCCGCAATGGCGCCGTCAGCCGGGACGCCGTTATCAGTGGTCAACCGCCATATGAGCGCAGTGCAGAGCGGCGGCCCTAAGCTAGCCAGTGGGGCACGTTCACATGCATTAACATGCACTAAAAGGCACGCACGGCCAGCCCGGCTATGTCAACAAAGCACAGAAAGTACAGTACTTGAATAAATGTTGTTACTTTCCACCACTGATAATAAATAGCCTAAAAATTAAAGAGAAACTTATAGAAAATTAATTGGAATAGTTATTCAATGAAAGGGCATTGTACTGGCGCTTGTTACGTTGGATTTTACCATGATGTAAAAAAAAATGTTTCTTATTATTTTTGTTAACTCACAGTAAAGGCATATAAATAAAAGAGGACAAAAATAAATAAATAAATAGCATTCGATAATGGGAAACGTACTCTGTGCCATTCTCTGAATCTGTGCGGTTTGATTATGGAAATGAAATGACAGTCAACATGTTTGTCTGCAGTCTGTATTTACAGAGCAAACCATCATGTTAAGAACTTGTTTAAGTGTCTGTCAGTTTGAGATGGATTTTCAATAATAAAAAAAAGCAATTTAACTGGAGTTTGAGAAAAGTGCTCTTTGCTCATTTCCGAAATGGGCAAATTTGCATAATTGTCCCATAATGCCTGAATTAGCATCTGTAAATCTTAATTTGATAACGCATGTCCTCCAAGAGGTGGCAGGATGGAATTGGATTACAGTCTTGGATCTCATTAGTGCTGTTTGACAAAGGTCCTTTTCATAATACTGAGATGTCATCAGTTGAAATTTGAATAAAATTAATTCCTTTTTATAATGGCGCATTGGTCTGAATCCCTCCTCTTAATTATGCTCTCTCCCTTTCAACTCTCATATTTTCTCCTTCAACAAGAATCTCTGATCTCCTTCTCCAACACTTCACCACAGCTCTCAGATTTGAAACATTTTGTAATCTCACATTGTCAATAGGACTCTTAACTCAGAGGTAATTTGTCCTTTTAGTCTGAATCATTTTTTTCCTGCGGTTTATCTGTGTCTCTGTCATAAAGTAAATTATGCTTTCTTTAGAGAAGAGTAGTGCAACCCACTCATGTTTAGTCATGTGAATATTTAATCAGAGGGTAGAAAACAGCAGAGAGGGGAGACAGCGCTGTGGTTCCAGATGTGGTCTTCACCTGTTTACTTTGTAACATCAGGTTTTAATGTTCATCCAGAGTGTGTTTTTATCTGCTGCGGCGGTCATATTCTCAACGTGATATATGCGTGTGTGTCTCAGCTCAGTATTTCACATCATCCTCTTTTCTTTTATCTTTTTTATGCAAAATGCAAAGCGACACCCTCCCCTCTGATGTTTTCTTTCTCTTTCAGGAATCCAGAATAAACTGCATCCGCATCGCTCGCAAAGGTAATTCAAACATGAATATTTCTCCTCCCACGAACACTGTGACCTTGAATGAATGAATGTCCCTGCATCGTGCCGTGCGATGTCTCTCGTTGTTGTGAGATAAGAAATTAAGAATGTGATTTTTAACAGCCTTGTTTGGTTTAGTCTATATGCTGCACCGTTATTCACCTCTCTCTCTCTCAAGTACAAAGATGGGGATTCAGGATACATTTTTTCTCTGACTCCTCCTGGTTGTTTAGCAGCGGTCCTCTGAGAAAAGGGCAACAAGCAGGGAGGGGATTAGAGGTCAGGCTTTCATCTTGTTTGTTTGGGGGCAGACGCTGGGACACAGTATATCAAAGGCAGCCTCTTTGTTCTCATCAGCAGCCCACTAGACGGCTACATCTGAGGGCGCTGACCTCAACGAGGTCCAGAAGGGTCCTTCAGATCAAAACTTCCAGATGGAGCTACCTTGGCCTATCAGTATGAGAAAGCCCGGCCCCCCCTCCTCCTCTTCTGTACCTCAGCTTTTTGGATTCAAAGGGTCATGAAAAGGGCAGGGAAATTGACTCTAAGTCCTGATGGCAGGAGAGCCCTTCTTGCTGTAGTGCACTGTCAGATCACGGTGAATAAAAGTCATGTATTTATAGTTATCATAGCGCCGCAACAGTAAGCAGAGCCTTGCAAGTAAATTGTCTTGGCGGGGTGTCTTTTTTTGGTGAAGGCCTCTTTTTGTGAGCGCAAAACGAAAGAGATGAGGCTCTCCTCAAGCATAAAGCCAAAAGGCAAGGCCAGCCATTTCAGCTCAGCGTCTCACTCCATCTGCGCCACACAGACACCCGGTTGGGCATTGATTAATTATGCTTTCTCACACCAACGGGCTTTACAGTGCGCATGCCTCCTTTTTTTTTTACACTAAGTAAAGAAATGCACAATGGAGCTCTAACATTTAAAATAAAACATCACCAAGATATTAACAATACAATAAAAATAGAAGACTAGAAGGGAAGAGAGAGAGAAAAGTGCACAAAGGAAATAAGTGATTCAAAAGATTGCCAGCGTTACATCATGCACGTACATGATGATGTAACGGGAAAAAAAGCCGAAAAGGCAAAAAGGATATGAAAAAAAATCTCAGGGTGGTTTCCAATTTCAAGGTGCAACAGGTCAGAGTTTTTTTTTTTTTTAAGTTGCTCTTTGCCATCTGTGCGATCCCTCTACCATTAACATAACCTCCGCATCATCGGGTCCTAAGCCGTTATTATCAAGCAGCCCATCACAAGCAAAGTGGAGGCAAATGATTCTGGCTTGGATAACAAAGCTGGAGATTACATTTCAACTTCCAGGTGACAGTTTAATTAAGGATCCTCTGGCAGGCTCAACACAACAATAGACTTCCATTTCTCCTCTAAGTGCCAATTTCCAGCATCGGGCAGCTGGCAGGTGTATGGATTCATGTGGAAATCTATTTCATGCTCGTGTTTGGCTTAATAGAAATTTCGAGGCTAAATGTGGCAAAACCGCCTTATCTGTCCGAAACGTCAGAAAACTGAAATTGATTCCTCACCTCATCTACATTTCTAGCCAATATAACGCACCCCTGTATTTCACTTGCACGTGTAATTATAAATGAAGTCGCAGCATAAAATAAACAGCAGGTGCCGAGTTTGTGGCTATTTTTTTTTTTTTTTTTTGAAGGGAGCACCTTGAGAAGGGTTGATAATCCATGTTATCTCCAGTTACAGTAGCTCACAGACATAAAGGGATCTTTGGATGATAGCGTATCCCTGTGTGCGAATAGAAACTACAAAAAAATCATCTCTGATTCAGTCTGACTAAACCGTCTCCTACTCGTTTCTGCAAAGTAAAGTATACCTGTCAGATGTGGTGTCTGTACACAGCGCACACTGAAATGTCACATTGCTGGAACAGCATGTTACGTAGCGGTAGCAATACAAAAAAGCAGTTTTCAGAAGGAACAGTTCTTTTCGAATACCAAGCCTATGACTCATTTTCTCTATTCAGATATGCCAAAACACCCATCATTGATTAAAAAATCCTGCCAAATAATGAAATATTGTGCTACTTTCATCTTTTAGTACGAGGGTTCTAACGCACCCCATAAAGTGAAAATGAAAACAGCCAGGAGGCCTGCAGCTAGTCGGGCTATAACATGGCTCTGTTTTCATTTTCCCTGCCCCAGATCTGATTCTTCCCCCAGCAGGCTGCGAGATAGAGCTCTATCCCCAGGCCTGCTCTGACTTCTTCTAGCGCTCTCCAGATAGGTTGAGCTGTTCCAATAGACTGAGAAGAGCTAGTTTCAGGGCCTCTCAAGGCCTGGAGGACAGGCTGACACACACACACAAGGAAAACTAGATCAGTGGGCCCCGAGAACAAGACAAAGAAAGGCCCGCTGCACCATTTACATAAGTATGAAGCTTAATGCCCGAGAAATGAATAACCAGCTATTATGATAACGACCTTTCCAGTGGCCATCAGACATCGGGGCACCTTGAGATTATACTGTAGGGCTGTGTGGAGGACTTGTGACTGGGAAAAGTATAGTATTTAATTCCATAATGAATAAAAACGAGCCTCAAAGGTTTAGCGCATGTACCATAGAAATGTACTAGTGTCATATCACAAGGTGTCAGTTTATTGTTGCACTGTCACTGTACAACTCTGCAGCAAGCTCTAAAAGCCTTTTTTTGTACATGACTAATGGATCTTAACAAATGAGTTTCCCGTCTTACACTGACACATTTGCAACTCTCGTGAAACTCTTCTTCTACACCCATTTATATTTTATCTGTTTATTTCCCCGTCGCCGTTCCTTTTCTGTAAACATCAATATAAATCTCGAGCAGCCTAAATAGCCGGTTGAAAACCTCTCAGACAGCCAAACTCGTATTCTGCAAGCCACTCATTTTGCTTGTCAAAGCATAAATTGTCATCATGAATGTCTGAGGTTTGTTGGGTTGGACAACACAGACAATTGCTGTCCGCCTTGCTTAAGGCGTCGCTTCTTTATTTCACGCGTCTCTTTCATCTTCACCAGCTATTTGAAAAATACCACTGTTATTGAAATGTAGCTTTGGCGTTAAGAAGACCATTATAATTCAGAGGAGCCCCACCACAGTAGTCAAGATAAGCAGTGTGAATGTCTGTAGTGTCGTGTGAAAAGTCTACATTTGTGAGTTTTGTGTGCATGAATGATAAGTTCTTCAAAGCTGTGAATTTTAAATTTTCCCGTCACTGCATTAAATTTTTCACACCCTTTGCTTTAGAAATTCCTGTGAATCGTTTCTTCGACACCTTCAACCTTCATCCTTTTATGTCCTGTATTTGCATTGTGCTGCCCTTTTTGAACCCGCGTTTCTGCTCCCAGCGGCCTGCAAGGATCACCGCAAGGCTCTGGAGGTGTCCCAGCACTCGGAGGAGATGGGACTGATCCTCGGGGTGTGCGCCGGAGGTCTGGTGGTCCTCATCCTCCTGCTGGGTGCCGTCATCATCATCATTAAGAAAGGGTAAACGTCTGCTGATGACTGTTGAGTGCACAACATGCCTCATTATGCACAATCACACCGCATCTCCCACATTGTTTTACCCTTTATGTTTTGTTTCGGAACAGTTCAGTAATCAGTTTTTTTATACTTGCTGAACTTTCGAAAAGGTCATGCTTGTTTAGGGAAGATCAACAGCCAGCGCTGCATTGTTTTCGTTCCCTCATAACGCACCAGGGGGACCAAACAACCCTCATCTGCGGAGCCCATCTGAGTGTGAAGTATCTAATTAAAGGCGGATGCAATTCAATTAGCCACTTAATTATGCACACCAAGCAGAGGCCTGACCCTTAAATGAGATGGTAATTGGGAGGGAAAAGGTGTGCTTTTAGAGATTATTAGCCAATGATCCCACAGGTCTACAGTAGATCATCTACACCTCTACATTTATATAGCAATAGCTGAGTTTAAGTCTCAAAAAAGGCTTAACCTGCCGCACTAAAATAAGATAAATTGATATCTAAAGAACTTGCCATGCCAAATGGGAAGTTACTCAGGGGCTCCAGCAATCATTATTAAATGGCTGACACAGCGTCCAGGCTAATATTGAATAACGTTGATTCTGAAAGTCACCACTACTCTGCACATTAGCCCGGGTTCCTCTGCTAAGCCGCCATGAAGTTTGTTCTTTTAGAGAATTGATTGCTAAATCTGCTGTGACAGGAAGCCACGTGGTCTAGTCCTCGAAGTGTAACACTTATTCGATAGAAGGAAAAACACGTTTTTCTGCCTCGCTGTGGTTTGGTCCGTCAGCACCTGCTTGATACGATCGCATGCGCCATATGGCCGCCCGCACAGCCGAGCACACAAGAGGATGGATCTCCTTTCCACTGTAATCAATGCATTCTGGCCTCAGCTGACATTGCTTTCATCTCACATCTCTTTTTTCTCTTGATTTTTTTTTCTCTCCTTCTCCTGCACTCTTGCCAGAAGGGACTACTACTCTTACTATCCGTAAGTGACTCCACCTCTTTGCTCTCCCATTGTTTTGTGATCCATCATATACATGCTTGGGCTCTGGCTGTCAATCATAAGCTGTAGAGGGAAAAGCAATAAAGCAATTCTTTTCTCACTATTTCTCCACGTTATCACCTTTTTTTTTTCTTCTTTTTGTTTCTCTCAATCTTCACCTTCTCACTAAACATAACATTTCCTTTTTCTCCCTCTCTCTGGCTCTATCTGTCTATTACCTGACCTCTCCTGTATTGCAATCCCCCCCCTCCTTCTTCTTCATCTTCTTTATCCATAAATAGGAAACCAGTGAACATGAATAAGACACCCATTACCTACCGGCAGGAGAAGAGCCATATGGGCTCCATGGAGCGAAGTTTCACAGACCAGAGCACCCTACAGGAGGATGAAAGAATGGCCCTCTCCTTCATGGATGCGCACACCTGCGGCACACGCAGTAAGACAAAAGACACATACAGTACAGTGTGTACAAACCTACCAGCTAACCACAACTACACACTGCAATTTCAAACATGACGTACATCCTCACTCACTTTGTAATCTTGTTGACCGTCACTCATTCACTCCATAAATGTCTGAATCATTCTGAAAGATTGTAATCATCCTGTGTGAAAAATGTTCTTTGGTACAACTCACCTTCATCTGTTCACCGCCTGCAGCTGATGCACAAAAAATGGGAGAACTGCACAAGTAACATATTTGACTGAATCGAAAGAAATGATTTGTGATGCTTGTCAGTACTTTTCATCTGGATCTCCTCGTCAGTCTCGCGGAGAGGGAACGACAGATGTGTTTACTCTGAAGCTGGTGCAGATCTTGGTCTGCTTCACACGTCATCTGAGACAGAGCTGCTGGCTGTCACGTCTACACAAGATCTGTTATGAAGTCATCTGCCCTGACAAGCCTTATCAAAGGGAAACACCTGTAATATATACTGTACTGTCAGTATAGGCAGAGTGCGTGCCGATACGTGATGGTAACACCAGCGCGTGTCATCCCAAACCAAGACTAGTTTAATGTTTTAGACCGTAACCTGTCTTGTACATGCATTTTTCAGCTGGAGTCGTGCTGAAATTGCAAATGTATCTGGTGCAGGTGACGCTCGGAGTTCGGTGAACGAGGCCAGCAGCCTGCTAGGAGGATCCCCGAGGCACCAGTGTGGACGTAAAGGCTCCCCGTACCACACAGGGCAGCTCCATCCCGCCGTCCGAGTTGCTGACCTTCTCCAGCACATCAACCAGATGAAGACTGCCGAGGGCTACGGCTTTAAACAGGAGTATGAGGTGAGAGGGCGCTATTACTGTACACTCCTCTCTTACACAGCACAAGACAGCTTTTACACTCTGACAACATGAAATGAATAGCAAAACAAAGTACCGCTGTGTCTGTATTCACAACGTGTCTTCGTAAATAACCAACCTTCAGTATAATTTCAACAACGTGAGTTTAATTGCTCCATTCATTCCTCACATACAGCGAAAGAGATAACTTGAGGCAGGAGCACTCAAACTGCAATGATATACATAATCCAATGTCACAGTTTGAGGCCTTTTCACCTTTACTTAAATTCAAAGTGGTTTAATTATATTAATTTAACATTTTGAAAGTTATATTTGTTGTTGCATCGAGGTTGACAGTTTTTTTAGAGTGTTCCGTGCAGTATCTATGGAAACACGAGTGTCACGCTGAAACTGTTTGTGGCAGAAGCAACTTAGACGAGCGGAGCACCTGAGATTCATTGAAATCGAGTCAGAGACATTTACACATAAAGCAGCTCTGCCTGCTTTTCTCCAGGATGCACAAGGTCACCGTCTTCATTGAAACTCCCAGTTATCGTATATGAATAATAGGTGCTTCACTGTTACTTGTCTACGTATGTAATCCAAAAACAAAGTATGAAACTAAAAGCCTGCCATCCATCCATCCAGTCCAACCGTTTTATAACAGCTCAGCTGGGTTAAGGTCGCAGCAGAAAGCTTCTTCTTCTTTGTTGGTGCTTCAATGGCAGCTGGAAGGAATCATCTCTCAACATGTCTATCCTCTCAATCCAGCATGCCAGCATACCTGTTGAGCTTTGACCCGGGGATCTCTTTTACCAGTCGCCAAGAGCTTTCCTCTTAGTGTGGAAGAGCAGCGGCAAGCCACAAAGACACCTTTTACACCTGGAATTAAAATAAATCTCATATCCAGATTGTATTTGGGTATGATTTAACCTGATTACATTTACACATGGCATTAATATTTGTCTCCAGTGTCCACATTGAGATCCGATTGAGATCCGATTGCTCTGTCTGGAAGGGCTGAGAGGAAGGCTGCATCCGCACAGGCTTGCAGCCGAGCACTGCCGAAGACGAGGTGTATAATGTGCGGGTACATCGGTCTAAATACGCAGCCGTTTGAGGTGCGCCTACACTCTCGAGCACAGAGGGACGAGGAGAGGAGACGTTGAGAGGGAGAGAGGGAAGCGAAGAGGAAGAAGGAGAGAGAGGAGGAAGAAGAGAGGAAGAAGGAGAGGAGGAATCAGAGATGAGGAAGGACAGAGGAAGAAGGAGAGGAGGAAGGAGAGAGGTGAGAGAAGGAAGGAGAGGGAGGAGAGAGGAGGAAGGGGAGGAGGAAGGAGAAAGGACGAAGGAGAGGAAGGAGAGCAGAGGAAGGAGAGAAGAGGACGGAGAGGAAGAAGGAGCGGAGGAAGGAGAAGAGGAAGGAGAGGAAGGAGAAGAGGATGGAGAGGAAGGAGAGAGGAAGAAGGAGAGGAAGAAATAGAGGAGGAAGGAGAGAGGAGGAAGGAGAGAAGAGGAAGGGGAGAAGAAGAAGGAGAGGAGGAATGAGAGAGGAGGAAGGACAGAGGAAGGAGAGAGGAGAGAAAGGAGAGAGAAGGAAGGAGAGGGAGGAGAGAGGACGAAGGAGAGGAAGGAGAGAAGAGGACGGAGAGGAAGAAGGAGAAGAGGAAGGAGAGGAAGAAATAGAGGAAGGAGAGAGGATGAAGGAGAGAAGAGGACAGAGATGAAGAAGGAGAAGAGGAAGGAGAGGAAGAAATAGAGGAGGAAGGAGAGAGGACAGACAGAGCGGTGGCGGTGATCTCCTTCTTGGTCACGGCAATACAGTGACCGGAGGAACGCTGAGAGCGTGTTGCACACCCGGCCGAAGCTTTGAATATTTGCTGTTGATTACAACTTAATCGCTCAAAAAATTACATATTTCCGTCCATGTAGTTGTTGTATGTGGATGAAAACACATTTGCATTTCCACTCGTGTCCGGAGGTGGTTTGTCTGATCAGATAACAATCCGTCCTCAATGCGTTTTGGGTGCATTTACAGCTGTACTGTCATGTGGTCGAGCACTATCCGATTGCAATCTGATCACCCAAAACGCACTTAAATGCCAGGTGTAAAGGTCCCCCAAGTTTGTTAAGCTCCTTGCCCTACTGAGGCCGGCCACCACGTGGCTTGAAAACTTACTTTAGCCTCTTGTATCCATGATCTCATTCTTTCATTTCCTGCTCAGAGCTTGTTGCCATAGGGGAGGTTGTAGCAAAGACAAAAGACAAAGCTCTGCTTTGTGGGTTAGCTCCCTCCTCACCATAAGGTCCGGTACAGTGGCTATACACTGATGTACTTCCATGCCTGGTTAACCTGCGCACTCTTAACACAGCGGAGAAAACTGGCAAGTTAAAAAGGCTGTAGTGCTTAAAGAAGTGAAAGCATTGTTCTCGATAAAGTTGAGGAGGACACTACACTACTGGGTGCTCCAGGGAAGAAGGCGGGTCAGCACCCAGGCTTTCCTCAGAAAGATTGCTTGACTTTAACATTGTTCTAAACCTTATAGACAAACGCTCTGTGCTGCAGGGAGTGCTTGAAGATTCTGGGAGTGTCTGAGCTCGTATACTCGATAGGGGTGTAAGAAAATATCAATACACATGAGTATCACGATATGATTTGTTGTGATACTGTATCGATTCTCCAAAACGCTGTATCGATTTTTATTTAACCTCTTAAAAATCCGACAGCCCGCCATAAGGCCCGGCAGCTATTCGATCTTTCGGAAGTTGTAGCGGGCTCAGTTTTAAAGCTAGAGTGAAGATACTGGCATCATATGAAACTAGAAAAACCTAAGGAATCGGTTGGTACCATGCCATACTAGCTTGTCGCAAAGGAGGCTAAATAACGCTCCAAATTAGCTTGGCTAATTTTTGGGCAAGGGAAAAACTGGCATGGCCATTTTCAAAGGGGTCCCTTGACCTCTGACCTCAAGATATGTGAATGAAAATGGGTTCTATGGTTACCCACGAGTCTCCCCTTTACAGACATGCCCACTTTATGATAATCACATGCAGTTTTTTTGCATGTAGTATAAATGTGTTATTATCCATCCATCCATCTTCAACCGCTTATCCGGGATCGGGTCGCGGGGGCAACAGCTCCAGCAGGGGACCCCAAACTTCCCTTTCCCGGGCCACATTAACCAGCTCTGACTGGGGGATCCCGAGGCGTTCCCAGGCCAGAGTAGAGATATAATCTCTCCATCTAGTCCTGGGTCTTCCCCGTGGTCTCCTCCCAGCTGGTCGTGCCTGGAACACCTCCCAAGGGAGGCGCCCAGGAGGCATCCGTGCTAGATGCCCGAACCACCTCAACTGGCTCCTTTCGACGCAAAGGAGCAAGGACTCTACTCCGAGTCCCTCACGGATGACTGAGCTTCTTACCCTATCTCTAAGGGAGACGCCAGCCACCCTCCTGAGGAAACCCATTTCGGCCGCTTGCACCCGCGACCTCGTTCTTTCGGTCATGACCCAACCCTCATGACCATAGGTGAGAGTAGGAACGAAGATTGAACGGTAGATCGAGAGCTTTGCCTTCCGGCTCAGCTCTCTTTTCGTCACAACGGTGCGGTAAAGCGAATGCAATACCGCCCCTGCTGCTCCGATTCTCCGACCAATCTCACGTTCCATCGTCCCCTCACTCGCGAACAAGACCCCGAGATACTTAAACTCCTTCACTTGGGGTAAGGACTCATTCCCTACCCGGAGTAGGCAAACCACCGGTTTCCTGCTGAGAACCATGGCCTCAGATTTAGAGGTGCTGATTCTCATCCCGACTGCGTCACACTCGGCTGCGAACCGATCCAGTGAGTGCTGGAGGTCGCAGACCGATGATGCCAACAGGACCACATCATCTGCAAAAAGCAGCGATGAGATCCTCAGCACACCGATCTGCAAACCCTCCTCCACCCGACTACGCCTCGATATCCTGTCCATGAATATCACGAACAGGATTGGTGACAAAGCGCAGCCCTGGCGGAGGCCAACCCCCACCGGAAACGAGTCCGACTTATTGCCGAGGATCCGAACACAGCTCTCGCTTTGGGCGTACAGGGATTGGATGGCCCTGAGAAGTGCCCCCCTCACCCCATACTCCCGCAGCACCCCCCACAGTATCTCCCGGGGGACCCGGTCATATGCCTTCTCCAAGTCCACAAAACACATGTAGACTGGATGGGCATACTCCCAGGCCCCCTCCAGGATCCTTGCGAGAGTGAAAAGCTGGTCCGTTGTTCCACGGCCAGGACGGAATCCGCATTGTTCCTCTTCGATCTGAGGTTCGACTATCGGCCGAACCCTCCTTTCCAGCACCTTGGAGTAGACTTTACCAGGGAGGCTGAGCAGTGTGATACCCCTGTAATTGGCACACACTCTCTGGTCCCCCTTTTTGAAAAGGGGAACCACCACCCCGGTCTGCCACTCCTTAGGCACTGTCACCGACTTCCACGCGGTGTTGAAGAGACGTGTCATCCAAGACAGCCCCTCCCCACCCAGAGCCTTCAGCATTTCTGGGCGGATCTCATCAACCCCCGGGGCTTTGCCACTGTGGAGTTGTTTGACTACCTCAGTGACTTCCACCAGGGTAATTGATGATGGTCCCCCATCAGCTTCCAGCTCTGCCTCTACCATAGAGGGCGTATTGGTCGGATTCAGAAGTTCCTCAAAGTGCTCCTTCCACCGCCCGATTACCTCCTCAGTTGAGGTCAACAGTGTCCCATCCTTACTGTACACAGCTTGGATGGTTCCCCGTTTCCCCCTCCTAAGGTGCCGGATGGTTTTCCAGAAGCACTTTGGTGCCGACCGAAAGTCCTTCTCCATGGCTGCTCCGAACTCCTCCCACACCCGCTGCTTTGCCTCCGTCACGGCAGTGGCTGCTGCTCTTCGGGCCCGTCGGTACCCTGCAACTGCCTCCGGAGACCTCCGAGATAACATATCCCGGAAGGCCTCCTTCTTCATTCGGACGGCTTCCCTGACCACCGGTGTTATTATGCCTATTCTAAAATGTTATATATCTGATGTGTCCTTTATACTATGAAAGGTTTCCTAAAATTAGATTTGAAAACATCACAGTGTATCGCCTTGCTTACATTAGGCCTATTGCAATATATCGCAATATATTGAATCGTTTCCCCCGTATCATGATACGTATCGTATCGCCAGATTCTTGCCAATACACAGCCCTAATACTCGATAGAGGAAGGTACACTAGTGAGAGGTGCTCACCGTGGAAGAGACTGATGTCAAGGCCCACATAGAGGAAACTGAGATTCTTGAGGGAACTGCTGCGTGACTGATTGATCAACTTTATTATCCCCAAACAAAACTTATTTGCGTGAAGTGCTGCAAGCCCGTGCACTCAAACTCAGAGCTGTGAGTGGATTTTCTTCAAGCAACAGATTGGATTCTGGCATGAATACAGTGTCTTCTCCTCTCACCACTTTGTGATACTACTGGACACATGTCAAGACAGAACCGAGAGGTTGGGGGTCAGCGCCTCCACTTTTTCGGCCACCGGGGCTCATCCAGATAAGTTTGAAGTTTGTAGTGCTTAACAAGTGAGTAGTTTGGGTATCTTTATTGGCTGTTAGTCAGTAAGAATGTGCAATTACCACATGTTGTGGATAACTGCCAGCTTAGAGAGGCCATGTTAGGTGACTCTTGCGAGAGTGGTGTGGGAGGCCATCAATCCTCCCCTGACTTCATCCGTGCTGCCCTGCTCACCACCCACTGAAATTAATTAGCGAGGTGAAAAAGGCATCTGGATCACACTGTTGCTGTGGGTATGAATAAATCATCCTGATTTGGGCCCAAAGAAGACCTCTGTCACGGCGACAGGCCTGATGAGGTTAAACGTCTCTGGTGGTGCTCTAGCTAGCGAGTCCCCTGTCCACCGCTAACAGATTGTGGGGTAGCGAAGAGAGGAAAGGGGAGTCTGGAGGGCTTGAGAAGATAAAAGGGTGCAGAGGGAGAAACATGAGAAATGAGAGCTCTATGTTCCCATGCCCTGTCACCTCCAAATAACCTCTTCCCTGTTGCAATGTTAGTGTTTACCTCCCCCTGCAATATATGGTGCAACGTAAATGCTCTATAATTTGTGAAGGTAACCATCAGACTGTGATGCATAGGACAATTCTCATAACCTTGAGGACAGCTAGATGTTGTTAGGGGGGCGTCCCAGATGAGGTCATATAGCAGAGGTCTGATGATGCTCCATAATGATCCTGCTGATCCTCAAAACCTGTAAATCTGTAAATAAAGTTCAAATCAGATCTAATGGCATATTGGTCTTAGTGGTTCTGCATTCCTAATTAACATTGATTCAGACACATTATGGCACCGTGACACTATTATGTCACCTGCGTGTGTGAAATCGGCTCCTGCTACTCTGAGCTGAGATTCTGTACGGAGCAAACACTTTCACTTTCAGTTTGTAGCGTCCGTCGTCCAACTATGGATTGATGAGACAGTGCTGATACGCGAAAATGAACTAAATGGGTTTTATATCTGTAAAAAAAAAAGCAAAACAATGGTTTGGGCGGTGCGTACGTCATGTAATCGTTGTGTGCCCGAACACCGTGTAACACCGACTACTGCGGCAAGCATAGGCAACGGACAAGATATCCGCTGGCTACACCGGAACCCCAGAATCTGCTTGCACCACCACTGTTGCTTGTTGTAAATCACTTGAGTTTCCTTGTCAGATCACTGCTTGGTTAGTTTCTTTTTTGCACCAATGCACCATGGAGTTTTTAGTCCTGAACTGAAACGTAAGTACAGTTTTTTTTGGCAGAGCATTGCTTGTTCCCCCTCCTGCTGTCGCAGTGGCCTGCTATCTCTAGCTGTATGTTTCAGGGCACATAATGACGGGCCCAGGTCTCTGAATACCTCTCCCCAGTGGAACGATTGTGGCTGAGAGTTGAGATCACACCCGGGGGAGAAGTCCATCCCTGTCACCCACAGCCCGGGGCATTCATGAAAAGAGAAAACATCTTTTGTCTGTGGTTCATGGTTTCCCCCCTCTGGAACTCTGCTTGTAGACTCATTAAACTGTCCCTCACGGGCAAAACACACTCCACTCAAAAAATCAATACACACCTCTTTGTTTTTGTTTTTTTCCCTCTTTGCTAGTGTATGTGTTTTGATGGAGTGTCTCTCTGCATTATGAAGGAAAATGATGAGGAGTATCATATTACACTCCCCCGGCAGGTATAGGTTTCTTATTTCCCCGAAGAATACCTATGTTGTGTAAAAACATTGATCAAGAATTTACAGTGAGTTGTAAAGGGGCTTGTATGCGTGGCAGCTACTGTCACTACTACAGTCATATTCCCACTGCGGAAACTTATGAGTAAACAACAGCAGAGCTTTACTGGAGAGCTCAAAACTTTCATTATACCACTTTGTGCCCTGAGGCGGAGGTTAGCAAGGATGATGAACTCATTGATTCAAAGTTAAGTTGCACCAGGGGCAGCTGAATTACTGTGCTTATTCTAAAAAACAACAGCTACCTCATGCTACCTTTGTGGCAGCATGAATCAGGCTTGTTTGTTATTTTAGTTGTTTGACATTCAATGTTCCAATCTTATCACTTCTCAGACATCTGTGATTGGATTTTGACTGAATGTGGTGGGATTATGAATCTCATATCCGCTTTTGGTATTTTACAAATTATGTGGGTGGAAATATTACAGGTCAAAGCGAGGTGACGTAACAGATATTGGGTGATCCTGAAAGGGAAATTGTGGAGTCCACCATTTCCTTGTTATTGTGGGGATATAAATAATGTTAGTTATATAAGTTGATAGCATATCAAGATGTTAACATTTTAAAAGTGTGTCAATAGTTCAGGACTGTACTTGACTGTGTCATTTTTTTCCTTCATCTCATTTTACTCATTTTATGCAGTGGGCAACTCCAGGGTCTGAAAAGTGAAGCCAATGTGGAAGTGCCTTAAACTTGCATTCTTTCTAATAGCCAGCAGGGGGCGACTCCTCTGGTTGCAAAAAGAAGTCTGATTGTATAAAAGTCTATGAGAAAATGAGCCTACTTCTCACTTGATTTATTACCTCAGTAATCATTTTAAACATGAGTTTATGGTCTCAATCGCTAGTTTAGAGTCTTCTTCAATACAGCATGATGTTCATTTAGTAAATTATGGTCCTATTTAGAGTCAAATAGACCATAAAGCAGTGGATGCTTTAGGGCGTGGCTACCTTGTGATTGACAGGCCGCTACCACGGCGTTGTTCGGTCTGGGTGTTGTCTGTGTTTTCGTCTTACAACTTTAACCCTTTCACAGTGTGTTTTCAGTCCGTGAAAGTTGATTATAACCTTTTTGGTCGCCTAAAAATGTCTTATTCAGCATTTGGTTGTACTTAGCTCCACCCTCTCGTTGCACTTCTGGTTGCAAAATACCAAGATGGCAACGGCCAAAATGCCAAACTCGAGGCTTCGAAACAGCAGTCCACAAACCAATGGGTGACGTCACGGTGACTTTGTCCACTTCTTATATACAGTCTATGATTTTTTTATGATCCTCTTAACCAACCCACCCCACTGATCCCTGCCAATGAGGGTTTCTAATCAATCTTCCACAGGTCTGAGCTGTTTCTCTTCACTCTCACTGTTTCTCTTCCTGTGTTTTTTCCTCTCCCTGCTCCTCTCTGCTCTCTGGAGGGTTGAGCAGAGGAGTGGTGGGAGCAGAGAAACAAAGAGACCTCAGAGGTCTAATGTCAAAAAATATAAGGGAGGGAGGAACGGGGAGAGAAGTGATGAAGAGAGATAGAGAACGAGGTATTCAGAGAAAGAGAGACGAACCCCGGGAGTGAGACACAGAGAGAGAGAGCATGGAAGGAGGAGGAAAAAGTGAGGAGGAGGGTGTAATCCCAGGCAGGATTTGGCTGGTTCTTGGCTCTCTGTGGGGAGAACTGCGTTGTAATCCCCTGCTCAGCATGCATACTTGGGCAGGGTTTCACCATATTCCCCTAGTGGCTGAAAACCACAGGGGGTAGACTGGTATGGATGTGTGTGTGTGTGTGTGTGTGTGTGTGCTCTTGTTCATGAATCTGAAAGGACTGTTTGCAGACTTAATTTACCTCATCCTACCTCGTTCTAATCTCTTGGTTTCGTAAGAGCCGTTCTAAGGACGGTTGTTGCAAACTAGCACGTCCCTGTCGAATAAACCATGAATAAATAAATAATTTAGTCCCCATAGTGGACACTTAAAAGTGGCTTATGACGTCGAGTGAGAGTAAGCGCTCGCCAGTGCATCCATGCAGGGAGGTGGATGATAGGGAATGAGGAGATGTGTTATAATACAGCTGAGCAGTCATCCACCATGCAGGTGGCAGACAGTTCCTCTGCCTTCACTCTAATTACCATCTTCTCACCAGGGAGCTCAACAGTGAAGCTCCGGAAGTAAAAATCCCATTCATATTCGGAATCAAGGGTTTTGATTATTTGCCATAATGTCGTAACCATCCAAAGTAGACTTACTACGAGCTATAAGATCGTGAAATGATTGTATACGCTCCTGTAGAAGCCACAAGTCCATACGATATCAATTTTGTTTTAAGAAAAACATGTTTTATTTGCAATGTCACGGAGAAGTACTACATTACCAACAATCCTATGTGTAACAGCGACATCTCTGATTGGTGGTGCTCGATGTTACCATGGAAATTTTTACCGCACCCGCGAACGGCAATAGGTACGCTCCATGGTCTGCTCCCAGATTTCAAACTGGGCCAACATGGCTGCACGTTTGGAAATTTTCTTCTATATTACGAAAATATTTCACTGAAATGTGTTTCTGAAAACATTTGAGGTGAGAAATAAGTCACACAGTCGCTGAATCTGTCTTCATTTTAGATCGACAACGGTTAGTTTAAAAGTTTTCCGGGAGTTTCCAGAGGTGGCGAGCTGCCATTCGCATTGGTTTATGGGATGAGTAGTTCCTTCACTCTTAAAATAATTATGTACAGTACACAGTCGTACCGTTGCCTTTTTTCCCGTTTTTCTATTTATTCATTTTTTTGCTTTGAATCAAATGTTTCATGGTCACGATTTATTTATTTCCATGCTTCAATCAGTTCCATGATTGGGCATTTCACCACCGGAGCCATTCAAAAAGTGGGCGATCACTGTTGATCTCTGTACAGTGAGTCATAAACTGAAAAAGAACAATTCAGTAAGTTACAAAGCAGTATTCATAAACTGTATTTCATCTCCTACACCTCCTGTAAGAGGCCAGCATTTGCTTTTTGCTTTTCTGTATTTTTCTAGTTCTCACACGGCACATATGCAAGTTATAATGATAATGCGACAGTTTTACATTTGGAAGTTCTTGTAATTTCTGAAACAATGGATCCTTGATTTCAGACAAAGATAGACAAAAGCAGACTTCCCATTTCTAGCCAGTAAACCTTTTTAATTTTGCCAGCTTAAATTTTGCCAGTTGAAATTGTGCTATATACTGTATGCTGTCGTCGGCAGATTTGATCAGCTATCATGAGCTCCTGGAGTTGGAAGAGCTCCAGGAACCGTCTCCAGCTGACCCCTTGTAAATCTGAAAACCCTGTAAAATGAACTTGATGGCTACTGAGAGACTAAAGCTTCATGTCCCAGGCAAAAAGTTATCATCCTCACCAGTTGAGGAACCATTTCATCCTCTTCATTTTAAACACTGTACAGCATTTTAAAAACAGGTAAATTTCCATTACATGTTTATGATTCTTGGCTGTTTCAGTACTTGTTTTTTTCTTTTCTCTTCTCTTCTCTGTGTTTAATGTGACCAGTATGCACCAAAATACCAAGGCTAATTCCTCGTATGTGAAAACCTACTTTGCAATAAACCTGTTTCTGACTCTGACCTCGACATGTTGAGACGGACCTGCCGTGCCTGGATACGGTTGCTAAGCTATAATTGGATGATCGCTGCTTGTTCAATTTGTTATGTTATGTTTGGTATAGGATGTTATGTAACTACCATTACCTCCACGAGCCTCCGCTGTGATAAAATTCAATTCTGGGATTATTTTTGATGGATATCTCTTGATACGCTCATTGATGGTGCACACAAAACATTTAACCCGGTAGGAATATAGCCACCGGGTTGTGCGTGGCACTGTTTTGTTTAATTACATATCGTGTATAAACCACTAAACCTCTCCGTAGGATACAATGGCTCTTGATCTCCTTAGCCGTGCTTGATGTGCTGATAGGCTTTTATCGTGCTAGCCATGAAATGCAATTTTCCGCATCACACATAAAACAAAAGAAAAGACGTGTTGAAGCTTTGATTAATGTTTATCTAAGATATTTGAATGGTTAATAAAGAGAGGACCTGTCTCTTTCTGTCTGTAGAGCTTCTTTGATGGCTGGGACTGCACAAAGAAGAAGGACAAAACCAAAGGGAGACATGACACCTTGTCGGGATGTAAGTCACCACAACTCATTTTTATCCTGTATGAATAAAATAAAATATTGTGGCAACTTTGCATTCAACCATGCTCTGCTCTTTTGTTCTAATCTGTCTCAGATGACCGCCACAGAGTCAAGCTCCACCCCCTCCTGGGAGACCCCAACTCAGACTACATTAACGCTAACTACATTGATGTAAGTCTAATCCTGTTTTTCTGCCTCTGTTTAACACGGGATACAAATAGTCAGCCTCTATTTCTCACACCCTGCCAAGCCACAGTCCATCTCTCTCATTCCTGTAAGCTCACTAGTCTGCTGGCCCACTTTCACCTGGAAGCTTTCATCCAATCAAACGCCCTTCCTAGTGATTTTTTTTGCCAGCTGCCATGGTTGTCAATCGCTGCACCGAATCCCTGACCCAGACTACCTCCGCTATGGCTTTTATTAAAACAGAGTGGAATGAATGCATTTAATGCCTTGCAGAGGAAATGAACCTTTTGTTTTGTAAGATGCCACAAAATCCCCCGAAATTAAATAGACATGATTGATGTCATTCAATCTGTGGATGGGCCTAGAGGAGCTGATCCTTTCCACCGTTCACCTTAACTGTCTGCCACACATGCAGAACATTCTCACTGATCATATGAAATACATGTATATGTTGCTAATGTGTCTCACACAGTCTCATTCATACGTGTTCCCATTCATAAAAAAACTAGATGAGTTTATTCAGGAAGCAGAAGTGTAGATGGCAGCAGTGAAGTTTTTAAAGAAAGACATCGACCCAGATTTAGAAAAAAAAAAAGAAGACAATTCTACTACCTCATACTTGTAGATAGAAACTTGTATTTTGGTTCCCATGTGAATTTGCAGTCACGGCCCTGAGGTGTTGCTATTCATTTGAGTCATGTCAAGTCGAGGAAGTCTGGCAATCTGATTCTTTATCTCACAAGATTTATTTTGCACGTCTCTCATTGGGACTACTGTAAAGTAAATATGCCACTCGGTGAGAAGTTGAGGCGAGCTGCTGTACTCCCAGTCCTGTTGGAGGCTGATAAGAGGTTGAAAGATCCTGTTTCTGTCAACATCTTTATAGAGACTATATAATAACATATTTTTCAGTGAGGGAAATAACTAGCTGAATGAGTTGACAACTGATTTTTAGGTGGATTTCTCCTTTAGACCAAATTATATCATCAAAAATGCTTGACACTACAGGGCTCTTTTTCCCCCGTCTCTTTTATTTCTCTGTAGAGAATGGCCAGTGGTGGCGAGATGCTTTTAGAGAGTTCATTACAACAAGAGGGCATTAAAAACCTGGCCCGCTGTTAGGACTGTAGTTATCGTGAGAGTCTCCATTAGCGTTTAGGGCACAGAGGTGCAGGCATTAGAGGGAAAACACCACTCAGCAGCCACTACGGTGTCAGTGTCAGTGATGTCACTCCCTGACAAGGCTGACCCGGCAAGCAGGATGGTAACTACTCAGCCTCGGCGAAGCATATTTTGGACAGCCTGTGATTATTTTGCCAGAGGTTAAATGGAAAAGTTTTTCCTTCCTCTGAGGTATTATTGCGCTTTCAAAATAGAGGTGAGGAAGTGCGAGCTCTCTGTCTCCTCTTTCTCTGTCACTTGATGCCCGAGTCTCTGCTTGGCTGTGGTGTGTGTTTGCCTGAAGAGGTGCAGAGCTTTGCATACGTTTGACAGCTTCCTGTGCCTGTTGCAAATGTAGAGCAGTCCAGTGCGTCATGGCTGTTGCTGATTTACATATCGGCTGCCTCTAAAGAGTAACAAGGTCCTACTGACAGGTGTAGCATGGCCACACACACACACACACACACACGCACACGCACATGCACACACGCACAGGGGTGGAAGAAGTATTCATATCCATTACTTAAGTAAAAGTACTAATACCACACTGTGAAAAGTCTCCACAACAAGTAAAAGTCCTTTAAAAACCTTACTTAAAGCAGCTGTGGGTAGAAATGAAACAAATATGATTAAAAAAAGTTATTTTTAAAAAACGGTCACTATATTCTGACAGTAGTGCATGAGACAGGTAATCCGTTGTCCTCCGGTGCTCCTAATGGCATCTGCAAGATTTCACAGACCGGATGAAAACAACCAATCAGAGCCGAGCTGGAGCCTTGCCGTCTCTGAGCAGCTGTCAATCACTCGCGAACTCCGATCAAACGGCCAAACTAGGCAGCGCTGATCAAATATGAATCAATATTCTGTTACTGTAATGCCTATTTCTGTCCTCAAATGCTTTCAGAAACATCTTGTAGTGCACTGTTTAGCTGTAAAATTAGAAAGTTTGTGACCTGGCAGCCTGGCATGTTGAGATCAGTTGAGGAAATACTAAGCACCACCCACCAGCCAGAGCAAACTTTCTCCTACTGCAGGTTTTAATACAGTACTTGAGTATATGTACTTAGTTACATTCCACCACTGCACACACAGTGTCCTACTGTCTCAATCCGCTTCTTACTACAAGCATGAACACATTTAAGAACGGTTTTACAGTTTAGAGCAAAGATTACAACATTTAGTATTTTCCCTCCTTGCTTTTCTCACTGATTTGCAAGTGGGCGGCGTCAGGTTGGAAAAGACGGATGTCACGTATTTCAGTGCAGCACTCAGTTGAGCAGCATTTAGATCAGAATCTGATGGCTGGTTTGTTAATGTTGCTGTTATCGTTCAATCTGATCACAGTCACACAAATAAATAATACATTTACCTTTAACTCTGCTGCTTAATCAGTCAGTCATGAATATTAAATTTTATTAAGAAATGGGAGCTCCACCGATTTTTCACATCAAAGTCTTTTTTCGACATTCTTTAAATCGAAATCCCTAAAGAAAATTTACAGTAAAGAAAACTAATTTTCATTTGAAAAAAAGCAAACCATAGATTAGAGTAAATGAAAAAACGATGGCTTTAGGTCTTAAATTCCTTCAAAAATGAGTTTTCTAACACATAAAGCCCAGTCCTGCTGCACTTACATAAAAACACACACACACACACACACACACTTCTTCCCACTTGTCTGTAACCATAACTCCTACTTACCAAAAGCTTCTTTCATTAACTAGCCTATATGTCTTCTTTTTCTACTCCCCTCCCCACTTCCTCGACCTTGGACCCTGTAGATTCGGATTAACAGGGAAGTAAGTACTTCACTGCTCGTTCTTCTGCCTTCCATCGCTCTATTCCCGCTCTTTTCCCGCTCTTCTCTTCCCACTTCCCTCTTCTCTTTCCACTCTCCTCTATCCACAAATGCTCGAAGGTGTGAAAGTGCATTTCAGGTTTGTGCACATTTGGCAACCTCCCCCTCCCCCCCACCAAAAAAAATAAATAGAAACAAGCCCTTGTAGCTAATGATGAAACACAAGGAGATGTGTCCTCTCCGGATAGAGCACCGTGCCGTTTTTGTTGGTTCTCATAAGTGGCCAAGACTCAGGGAGATTAGTTGCTATGGCGACCGTCTTAAGTGGAGGAGTGGTAGCATTGCTGTTAGTGTATGGCCGTAGAGGCCAGAGAGGAATTGTGGATAGCAGGCTTCACAGCGCTGGTCATCCATCTCCATTTCAAACATGTCCCGTTTTACATGACTGGATGAAATTCAGTTTAGCAATCCATCAGCGACATGGACAGACTCGACACATTAGGAAGATGCCCTCTGCAAAAAGATGACACGTTATCAACATGGATTGTCCCATCATGTTGATTTGATGAGAGCTGATGGGCTCGGGAGTTTATTCAAATTATTCCCGACCTGCCTCCTCAACTCCGCAGAGTCATGTAAGGTAATTGGGGCGTCAATTATCCTCCCAGCTGCTCCTCTCAAAAAAGACCAGAACCACAGCATCCATGTGGTTTCCTAGGTGATGTTTTCATAGAATTGCGTCTCGGAGGCGGGTACCTCCTTAACTTTGAAAGGTTAGATAGGCGGTGCGTATTTCCAGGACTTCCTTTGAACAGTTTGCTCGTCCTTAAAGTGTTCACAAAGTCCTTCAGGTGGTCTTTGTCTTGTTTGTTCCCCTCAAGGCTGTAGAGGTGACATCTCAATGTTCATTCACATTCATCCCATACTCACCGTATGAAAATGTCTGCCATCTATATCAAAGGCTGTCACATCCTTTGATATAAAAGATCTCAAAATACTTCACTCTACGTATCAGATTTTGCCTTGAAAACGGTTTATGTTGCTGATGATATCATGCATTTCTGTGAAACTTGTGTATTCTATTCTGAAGAACTCAAGGGGGGAAGTTTTCTGGGGAAAGACATGTTGGTTAAATCCATCCTCCCAGATATAGCACATATTGCATGTTCAATGAAAATGGATTTGTTTTTATGGGACGGCGCTCTGAGAGAGTTTGATAAATAAATCGGACACCTGAAATTGAAGAGTGCGCGCCTTCAGCTTCTTTATCATACCGTTATTAAACTGTCACAGGGATTCAGTCATTGTTCAGCTAGCTAGCCCCGACTCGTTGTCGGAATCCACATTTCATTGCAATTTATCAGCAGCTTGTCAAGACGCAGTATTTACCATGTGTTTGCTTCAACTGCTCCAAACTCTCTGTGGTGTGTGTGAGGGCAAAGACGTGGCCTGGAGTCAGCGATAGGTCAGACAGTGTTGCAAAACGCGATGCACAGTTGCAGTGGGTCAGTAGGAAAGCAAGGGAAAAGGGTGAGACAGAGAGACACCCTCCCGTACAGCTGTGCCCGCGGCGCAGATGGCTTACTCAGCATGTCATCCCTCTTCTCTCTTTCAGGGCTACCATCGATCCAACCACTTCATCGCCACTCAGGGTGAGTATCCCGGCAAGGCTATAGGCTGTGTTTATGTGCGAGTGTGTGTGTGCATGCAGGACAGTGAGCACCTTTTTGTCGCCATGTAATAAATTGAAGATGATCTAACCAGTGAGCCTTCTCATGCACAGTCCCTTCTTGCCAAAAACCATCTCTTATGGCCAATCCAAAGGTAATAGTATGACTAACAACTTGTGAAAGCTGTGCTTGTGATGTCACTGAATTAATCATGAGAAGAAGAGGTGAATAATTAAACACATTAATTATAGCTTCTCAATCTCCATGACATGCGGAGCGGCATGTTCATTGTCGGGGAGAGGACCTTTGGTTCACCCTCAAATATAAAGTCGCCTCTGATGGACAGTTGGACTCTGTTAAAAAAAATGTCCCTCTGCTGTTTCTAAACCCTAAGGAGTGTCAGTTTCCAGGGAGCTCCCATCACAAAGTCACCCAAGGTCTGCTCATCTGCTTATCTGGCACCAGCAACTCCTCCTCATTCCCCCCCCTGTTAGAGAGATGAAACCGGCAAGGAAGAAAAAAGACGTCAGCAGTGTTTTTGTCTCTCTGAGCATTTCTTTCCTACGTGATCTTCGTGTTAAAGTTGTATCTCGCTTCCTAAACGTCTCCTCCTCAGATGACAGTGAGTGACTGATGGTCCCCCGGGCTTTCATCATCAGCTACTGCTGTTGTTGTGTCGCTCATCGCCCCTTCCCTTCTGCTTGGAATTCCCAATAACTTTATTGACAGCGCAATCTTGAGAGATCAGTACCCCCGCCGTCTCGGGAAGGACGCTTAGGTCGCAATAATACGAGATTTTCACAACAGCGAGAACTCCCTCATATTGAGCAGGGCGTGCTTTGATGCTGCTGGGGTTTTTTTTGTCTCTACCTCGGTTATTTCTTCCCACTAGGACCCAAGCAGGAGACTCTGTATGATTTCTGGAGGATGGTGTGGCAGGAAAATTGTTTCAGCATCGTCATGATAACTAAGCTGGTGGAGGTTGGCAGGGTAAGTGATGTGCTCTCCCCCTTTCCTCCCCTCCTGTCACCACTCAGTGCTCAGAAACATCCCTCATTCACCATAGGGAACATTTTGGTGTCTATATAAAAGGCTTTTATGTGTGTCACAAGTATAGATCTCACAGGAGCTTGCTGTGCATGCAAACTGCAGCCTAAAAGCTGATCATTTTGGTGAGGGTGCCCTGCATTTATGTGAAATCGCAAACAGTAGGGAGACTTCAACATAAAGAAATGCACTTATTCGCTTTTTTTTTGTTGTTGCTGAAAGTTAGATGAGAAGATCAATACCACTCTTGTCTGAGAGCGGTGTCAATCTTCTCATCAAACTCTCAGCAAGAAAGTGAACAAGCATATTTCACAACTAACTTTCTGCACTATATTATCTTTGTGGTAATCAGTGCCTGAGTTGGATCAAAACATTTTCATATCAGTTTCATAACATGATCATCGCACGTGTCTTGGATATATCTATATTTATACACATATCTCAGTTACATATCCCACTTCAAATGTATTTTTCTGCATTTCATTACATACAACGTACATTGGTTAATAAAAAGCTGTATATGTGGCTATTTATACAAATCAAATTGCACATTATTATATTATTGCATATATGCTACAATAAAACCAACTGAAAGTATGATATCTGTTGGCATACAGATTAAATTGAATGAGAAAGAATACCGTAGGCAAGTCCATGATTTATGAGCAAGACTGCATTTTATTTAGCTCCAATGATGCAGTCACATCAAGTGACACCTTGAAGTACAGTGTGTCAAATCAACATAAATTAAGTACAACTGAACTTATTTATTGAACTTCCTCCATTATCTCACGCCTGAAAACATGGAGGCCTTCAGTGCTTTGTTGTCATACTTTTTTTGACATTCAAAATTGGATAGAAGCAGATGAATACCGTATAAAACCTGCCGTTGAAGGCTATGAACCCAGTAGTGCAGCAGTCAGGTGCACTATGCCCATGGTGCAATGTGTCACCGCCGTCACAGTAGTTGGAAGCTGACGGGGGAGGCCTCGGTGTTGGTGCCGCTAGCTACTAACACCACAGGTACAGCAGCAGCAGCTGCAGCATGCAGAAATCACCTTTTAATCTACGCAGCTGTCTGCACCACCTCCATGCAAGCTTATGTCTCGCCTGCGTCCACAGGGGCGTTTTTTATCGCGAGGGATCATCTCGCTTCCCAGCATTGGACGCTTTATGGTCTGTCACTAGATACAAGACATCTGATTGGACAAACGCTTTCCCTCTTGGGTTGCTGCTCCCAACTTTCAAACCGGAAACAACATGCCGTCTCCTTTAGAAACTTTCTTCTGTCACGAAAATAGCTCCCCGAAATTTGTTTTCGAAAACATTTTATGCGAGAAATAAGCCATGCTGTTTTTATTTTAGATCGACAACGTTTAGTTTAAAAGTTTCTCGGGAGTTTCCAGAGGCGTCGAGTCGCGTCAGACTCCCCTGATTTGCATAAACTAGCCTAGACCTCGACTTTATGCAAATGAGGAGCGGCCAACATGAAGCCCTATCTCTCGAAATCACACCGCCACACTACCAGAATGCATTGCACTGCTGCTTACATAGACAATGAATGTGAAGCGTGGAAAGGACGAAGGGTGTGGACATGTACCATTGGGCATAACTGCGTTTATTTACGCTTAGTACTTGTAAACACAGTTTTTGTGTTTAGACTCAAGAGATGGCGGTATGCTATAAGAAGTAAGGTTACTTGTGGACAAAAATCCGTACCGGTACTCAGTACTCAGTCCCAGTGAGTACCGGCCCATTTCAAGCACTAGTGGCTTTGAAAAAACATACTTTAAGCCAAACTCCACAAAGTCTCTCCGCACTATACATTGAACAAATGCATTTTAAAGGATTGTTACATGGATTGTCCCTTATTTGTCTGTTTTGAAAACATCATGAAATTGCGATGGTGTTTTATGGAAATTTCCATCACAACTATAATGATTAGGGTCCATAAAATGTGCTTTGAAATACTTGTGAGGCATAAAAATGTCTGAGCCACACATCTAGGGCTGCCGCATGACTCCACAGGTTTAATGGCTATGCTGTAGTACTGTTATTATCCACCTCACATAAATACCTGTAGTATATGAATTCTGCTCTAAGCACCCCATCCTTTTCGGTCCACGTAAGAGAAATGTATTTCTCAGTGGATGCTTAAAATAACACCATTTTTCTAACCGTAGCCCTACATCCAATTTGGTTCTCCGTACCAACAATTCTGGGAACAGTCAACAAATGAGGACCGGTCCTGCCGTGTGGCTGAATCCAAATAACACCTCCATTAACAGAATTACCTCCTTTGTGCCTTGTCTTGGTGAAAAAGATTGCCGCCCTGCTGTTGATTATGCTTCCCACCATTATGTGATTATTGTGCTTTTCTTTTCTTTGCCCTCCGAGATGAAATATCTGCACAGGAACACATTGTTTTTGTTCTTCCACGGCATTTGAAGTGTAACCTTTGTACGTTTTCAACTTATTAAATTTCACACCAGTATCAATTTGTTCTAGTTAAATCAAAAAATTAACTGCTTAATATTTGTATAATTATCACTTACATATGAATTAAAATGACACAGGAAATATTTGATCTCTTTTACCGTCAAATGAAGTGTTACAATGATTCCTGTGAGATGTTTAATTAATTACGATTGAATGCTTTATTTAATGCTTCAATTTCAAATATGATGGAAAGTACCCTTAAGAAAGGTTTAAAGGAACAGTGTGTAACATTTAGGGTGATCTATTGGCAGAAATGTAATATAATATTAATAAGTATGTTTTCTTTAGTGTATAATCACCTGAAAATAAGAGATGTTGTGTATCTGTTACCTTAGAATGAGCCGTTTATATCTACATATAGCGGGTCCTCTTCACAGAGCCTGCAGCCATGTTTCCAACCAACACCAGCTCTAGATAGGGCCATTTCACATTTTTGCGTCGGCCACCGTAGTTCTCCTACACGCTTGGTACACGGGAGATGTTTCAGCTGGTTGCAATCTGCAACCACACCACTAGATGTCACCAGATCCTACACACCCTACCTTTAAGGGTGTCACTTAGAGTCATCCAATAGACCCTAACTTAAACCTACAAGCCGTTACTCTCTGCACGCTCGGAAGCAAAGATAGCATCTAGTGTCATTTGTTCAACAGTTGAACCTTGTAGTCAGTTGTAATGCAGCGTCCTAAATCACCCCAACAGCTTTGTTCAGTAGCAGAGAATGGACTTGCAGCACATTTCATGGAGGTAATTTATCTGGTATCTTCCTTTAGATATCTTTGTCAAAGAGGGGGAGATTTAGAGAAATTGCTTCTTAAGAGGGAGCCGTTTTTGGAAAATTGGGCACTTTAAGCCTCAGAAGGTTAAATTGAGGAGCATTGAATCATATTGTCTTTAAAAGAACAGATTTTTTTTGTTGAAAGTGTGTGTTAAAGGATGGATGTTTTAAGGTCAGCCGTATTAACCTTTTTTAAGTTAGGTTTATCCTTAATATCGGCAGGACGGAAGAGAATTTTCAGCTTTGAACTGGAGACAAAAAAATGACATTCAACCTTCACAACACTATCAAACAGATTAATTTGTGCAGTTTTACAGGTACATTTTCCAAGAATGTCAACACGTGGTTTAACTATGTTGTTTCACTATTTTTAAACAGGTGAAATGCTGTAAATACTGGCCTGATGACAGCGAGATGTATGGTGACATCAAAATCAGTCTGCTTAAGACAGAGACACTGGCTGAATACACAGTTCGCACATTTGCCTTGGAGAGGGTAAGTTTATCTAAGGTTTACATTTTGCCTAGCCTTGTTTGCCTACCATCTTGTTACTTGTGATATTCTTAGAATTAGAAGTAGAACTTTAATAGAGGGGATTAAATACTTGACAGGACTTAGTGCTGATGAGTATGAGGGGGCCACATGTTAAACTGAGAGGAATTAACACCAGTAGCGAAGTGAATGCCCTGCCGTCTTTCCAACGTAGCTGCTACAGTGTTGTGCCCCTGATGGCCTCCATCCTGTCAATCTCCTGGGGGATCTCTCATTGGAGGGGCTCAGAGCAACGCTGGAGTGACAGTGGCACAAACACAGCATTATCATCACGCTGTCACATTCGCTCTCCATGGGCACACATGCTGCTGCTTATTTAAATCTGCACGAATTTGGAAGCTGGTGACAGCTTGTTTTTCCATAGCTCTTTTCCTTCCTTTTTTTTGGATGTCTGTCTTCAACAAATCTTTGCTTTGCGTCGCTTTACTTTGTCATCTCTGTACAGAGGAAGAAATTGCTGTGTGACTGCGGCAGCCTCCCAGTAGAGAGGAGAAAAACTCCCAGCCCTCCCTGAGCTCCAAGAGCCTCAGTAATTCCTTTTCGCGTGTCTGTCACACTGCAGCTGCTACTAACATGTGATGCCCAGAGGCCTAACTGTCCTAGAAGACCCTACACCCTACGTAAATAATGTCCTGGTTGTCCTCACGCTGAACCGAGAAATCTGTCACATCTATCACGAATGTCTCTGAATGGATGGGAGCACGTCTTGGATGAAATAAGGGCCTGCAGGCTACTATGGTTAGGATGCAAGCAGCATTACATGTAGTGTTTTACATGTAATGCTAATGTGTACCGTGTTTCTGTTGACAGAGAGGATACTCAACCAAGCACGAGGTGCGTCAGTTCCACTTCACATCCTGGCCCGAGCACGGGGTGCCGTATCATGCCACTGGACTGTTGGCATTTATACGAAGAGTGAAAGCGTCTACTCCTCCTGACGCTGGCCCCGTTGTGGTCCATTGCAGGTAATGCGACGCTTAGCAGCAGCTGTGACCTGTAGTGTTATAAAACCAAACCAACGGTAACTTTTATTGGAAATATGAATGTTATCACGATTCATTTTTCAGAGTGTGGCAAGTAGGAATAGGTAGTATTCTCCTTTGGGAGGCTCAGAGCCACTACGATGTGCAGAGTGAGGGTCACATGATCGACGGAGGCAGCCGTTTGCTTTGGTAGGCTACTCTTCGTTAGCCTTGCTAGCTGGGATACTTGGGGGACTGCCCATTGTTCAAAACGCCCATTTGCTCAGAAAATACACACTCTCCGTGCAACAAACAGAAGCACGTGGCTTATTATCATGCAGAATGGCGTCATTGGAACATCCTTTTCCCACTGGCGACCACTCTGCCTCTTATGACTCGTTCCAATCGTTGATTGGTTGGTTAGGTTTAGGCATGAGGAGTGAGATTAGTTATGTTTAGGGTAAGAATATTGAATAAGAATAGCAGGGTGGGTCACTTCACGCCATGGGTCGTGTCTAGAAGGTAACCTGATTGCGAAATCGTGCAAAAACTCTCGCGAGACTCGCAGCCCGACGAACTATCCTAACCTTAACTATTCGAGGTCAATGCCTAACCTTAACCAAATTGCAAGATTTACGCAATTTGCGTGTTACCTTCTTGCCACGACCTTTGCCATGGTAGGAAAATAAATATTGACGTAATTTTGCATATTAATTAGCCATGTGCTTCTATGCCTTGCAAGACAGTTTGTATTTTGGGAGCAATGGAACAATGGCATGGCACCGCTACTTGTCCTGTAAAACAAATATTAAAACACAAACTAGGGTAAGGTAAGGTTTTCTAAACAAGCTGCCACATATCTCTGTTCTCTTTTACACACAAATACCTTATTTCTGAGATTCATATAACACCCTGTGTTAAACATTTTCAAATGCAAAGACCTTGGTTATAAGATGCTAAATAAAGACTGGACTGGACTCCAAAATGTGACTTTGCGCCCACCAAGGAGATTCATTCAAGATGCAATCATCTGTTTATTCAGATTCAGAACAGCATCAGGCCAAAATGTAACCCCAGTCGAACACAACGCTTATAAGATAATAGTGTAATAACACCTAGCACAGTGGTGCACAGTGCCCCTTTGACCGCTAATGCCTGCGCTAACTTAACAAACTCCATCTGTGACATGACCCTTGCCTCGTACGTTGTAGCTGTCCTTGATAACTCTCATCCTCTTTTCAGTCATGTAGTGCAACAACTTGTGCTCCAGAGGAGACATACTGTGTCCTGAGAAATGTTCAACAACATTTTCACTAACTCAAAAGTCTGATGATTTAATGCCTTCAGTGTATAGTTCCTCATGAAAGATGTCCTCTGTGTGGCAGTGTGGGGGCGGGCCGCACCGGCTGCTACATTGTGCTGGATGTCATGTTGGACATGGCCGAGTGTGAAGGCGTCGTGGATATCTACAACTGTGTCAAAACCCTCTGCTCTCGACGAATCAACATGATCCAGACAGAGGTCAGGTCGACCGCACAACAAGGAAACCACTTCACATTCAAACTGAAATCTAATATCTCCATTTTTTCCTCGCACATATTCAGGAAGTTATATATCACTGGTCATAATATGGTAACATGTCTCCGCTGGAAAACTTGTGGAGAGTGGGTTTTTTAAACATTAGTTTTTCCCTCCTGTTGTTTGGAAATTCAAAGCGCGAGGGGAGGGTGTATTATCATACTCCCCCTCTGGGACTCATGTAAAGGTCATCGCAATAGTTTTAGAGAAAAGACTTGCATTGTCTCTCAGTGTGCTGCGTAGGCACGTGCTGTTCTTTTAGATGTGCAGATAATTTGCATATTCACCCCTTATTATGTAAATCCAGCATTGACTTAGCTGTTTATTACATTTGTAGTTATTTGCAGGGGTGCTCTAATTAAATGCACAAAGCATGTGTTTGTTTACCTAGAAATATGTATTTATTCTCCAACAGCTTTCATGCACCACCGACATTATAGCACATGTTTAATTCAGAGCAAGGTTATGAAAAATCTCTGCCATTCTTCTTATTGTTTGATTATTTACTCACATCTACATATCTTCTTAATCTGTTTCTGTCTCAACCTGCCTCCTCTGTAATGTATGTTTAGCTGTTTGCACCCACACAACAACCAGAGTACACATGCATGCCTGCACACACAGCAGCACTTAATCATGTTACCTGTTGCCCTTTCAGGAGCAGTATATCTTTATCCATGATGCCATCTTGGAGGCCTGTCTGTGCGGAGAGACCGCCATCTTGGTGAACGAGTTTGCGGTCACCTACAAAGAGATGCTGCGAGTGGATTCCCAGAGTAATTCCTCGCAGCTACGGGAGGAGTTTCAGGTCAGTCTTTAGCTGGACGGCAACATCATGACCTTGACTGACTTTCTAAGCACATACTGTATATATTTTGGTAAAATATGCAGCAAAAACACACTAGCATTTATTACAAAATTATTTAATTTACCCTAATGTAACCTACTTGCACTACTAATAATAGCACTTCTAATACTGGACTAGTACTACTAATACTACTAGAGTATTACTAATGATGGCACAGATATATAATTTCATTTGTTTTTGCATGTACTTACTCTACTGCTGTTACTACTACTACTGTACTTGTACTACTGCTACTACTAGCAATAATAATGCAGTAGTAATATTAATGGATGTTAATGTTTTTATAGCTAATGGTTTCCATATTAAGGTAATGGAGGATACAATCAAAGCTGGCTGGGCAATATGGCCAAAATCTTCTATCATGATATAGGTAATTTCATATCTTGATAACGATATATATCACGATAAAGCAGGTTTTCTGGTAACTCAATAAATAAATAGTCTATATGAAAATGTGCGTTCTCCCGTGTGAATTAAATACGTGACAAATAAAAAGTAATCTCATTTTAAGAACTTGAGTGCAAAATGAACATAACAGTTTTAAGTGAAATTATAGAGAAAAAATAAACAAATATAAGCCTCGCCTATATCATGATAGAATCAATATAGAAAAATATATATTATAGGCATTTTTATATTGTTTTGATGATATATATCATCATATTAGTCACAACTAGAGGCAACCATATTGATGATCCATCGTACACAGTTTAGAGTATTACGTTTGTATGTCTGTGCTGCTTGTATTCTGTTGTGTACATTTGTTCAGTTAAGTTAAAGCTGAAGTAGGCGAGATTGGAGCAAATATGATTACAAAAACGTTATTTCTATAAAACGGCCGCTATATCCTGACAGTAGTACATGAAACAGGTAACCTGAAAAAAAATCATGTGCCTCTGTGTCCTCCGGTGTCCTCCGGTGCTCCTAACGGCATCGGCAAGATTTCGCAGACCGGAGGAAAACAAGCAGTAAGAGCTGATCTGAGGTCTGCTGCCCATCTGCTGTCTATGAGAGCCAGCTGTCAATCACTCGCAAAATCCGACCAAACGGTCAAACTAGGCCGCGCTGATCAAATATGAAACAATATTATGTTACGATAATGCCTATTTCCCTCCTCAAATGATTTCAGAATCATCTTGTAGTGCACGGTTTAGCTGTAAAAGGAGAAGGTTTGTGACGCCGCCACCATTGTGAAATCTGGTGAAGGAACGCCAAGTTCCGGTCACATGACCGGAGCACAGCCAATAGGAATACTCTCTCAATAATATGACCTGTGATTGGTCAAAGCCCCCTGTCACGTGCTAGATTTTTTTAAAACCATGATGAGCCATGAGGAGGTGTAGAAGTCTAGTTTTCTCTCAGAACACTTGAATTAAAATATGCTGAAAGGTTATTATGGAATTTTTGCCCAATGATGCCAAAAATATACTGCCTACTGCCACTTCAAAACAGTCTGCTTGGTATTCAACCAGTTACATAAACAATAGACGATGACTTCTCTGTTGTGGAAATGTACTTTACAGCAGACATTTGAAAACCAACACAGAGTTCAGAAAGGAATGGGCTAATGGATGTGTGTGTGTGTCATGTATATATCCATAAATGTGTGTGTGTGTGTGTGCGTGTGCGTGTGCGTGTGTGCAGGATGATGTTTGTTTCCTTTCACTTTTGATTCTGCGTGACTGTCATTGAAATCCTCTGCTTGGTTTGTAGGAATGCGGTCTCAGTGCATTTTATTAGACGTTGATTAGGAGAGAAGAGAGCCAGCTGTGTTCCCACATGCTTTACCTGCCTCACCCCCCCCTCTCCACCCGCTCGCTGCAGAGCTCAACCAGCAGCCGCATTGATTCCAGATTTAGCATTTCAAAGTAATACTGGAAAAGGCTCATGCTCCCCCCTTTAATTTTATACTGTTTTATCCTTATACCATCCATAGAAATTATGACAGATGTGTATTGCTTAGAATTGGGGAATTGTTCTGTAGGTGGCGCGACACTCTCATTACAAACTGTTAGTTCTTCATAAAGGAAAATGTTACATGCCTCGCTTTGATCTTGTAAACTCATCCGTCTGACATTGTTGTTGAAAGCCTCTCCACCGCCCAATGAGCTCTCTGTTTCCCTTTTTACTCTGACATCCTGCAGACTGCACACAACCAACCGGTAGCACTGGCATCAGCAAGTCACAGATCTATTATTGATGCTGTGTATTAATGATCAAAATATTTTTTCACGTTGTCTAATGTAATTACGGCTAAATGAGCAGAGAGTTCTTCAAAAGAAAACTGGTATGCAATATTTCCCTTTGAGTTTTTACTTCATTACATTTCCTTCTATAATGCAGTGTGCCTAATTTGTCCTTTATTCTTTTGAATCAGTTTGTCAACGTGATGTTCAGAGTATTAAAGATTCTTTCAATTAACATTATTGGTTTGGCATTGTGTGCGTCCCCTCCCTCCTCCTGTCTGATTCACTTCTGTTTCTTCCTCCTCCTCCTCCTCCTCCTCCTCCATACCATCTCTGACTCCTCTGTTGTGTCTCGCCACTCCTCACGCCTTCCATCTCTTTTAATTCTCTCTTTTAATTTCATTTCAACCTCCCCTCGCTCTCATCTCACCTCTTTAACGTTTCCATTTGCAGACGCTCAACTCTGTGACTCCCCACCTGGACGTGGAAGAGTGCAGCATCGCTCTGTTGCCCAGAAACCGAGAGAAGAACCGCAGCATGGACGTTCTGCCGCCTGATCGCGCCCTGGCCTTCCTGGTTACGACAGAAGGGGAGAGCAACAATTACATCAACGCCGCCCTCGCTGACAGCTTCCATCGGCAGGCTGCGTTTATTGTCACCCCTCACCCTCTTCCGGGCACCACGGCGGACTTTTGGAGGCTGGTCTTTGACTACGGCTGCACAGCCGTGGTCATGCTCAACCAACTCAACCAGTCAAACTCTGCCTGGGTAAGGTCAAAATGTTATATAGTGTTTTATTGCCATCGATTTGTTGACACTATAGAAAAAGAGACGTGGAAAAATGTTTCTCACACAAGAGCTGCTGTCTGCTGCACACGTTTTTACTTTCAGTCTGGAGGTTATCTGAACTTTACTTAAGACTTTTCTTGACATACCGGCCTTCGCTGTTGCTGTATCTTAAACTGTGTTTGGGATTAGTTCCTTCCTGCCATTTTGCTGGGCTTTGATCCCTGACCATATTGATCTCAAGGCATGGCTAGATAACACCCGCCCCAGTTTTCCCTTCCCCTCCTCAAGTTACATCTCTGAAGAATAGGCTTGCACTATACCCTCCAGCCACATCTCAGGTTTTTTTTTTTGTTGGCGTCCCACTTTTTCTCATGAGCATACTGTATGTCTTTGTCTGTGCTGCAATGTCCCCTGTTCTTTCTTTAACACTTGTAATGATAAGCTATAATAATAAGTTACACAAAACAAGATTCAAGTTCAAGATTCAACTAAAAACACAATAGAACACTAGGAACAAATAACTAAACGCAATCATTTTAAGAGGAAATTTTAAAGCCAGTTAAAGCCTTCGCTATCCTGAGCCTTCATTGGAGCCCTTATGTCGATGCTTAAACTGATAAATATGGAAAGGGGAACTAAACCCATTTACAAAATGCATACGTGTTATTCCTATGGTCTAAGACAATCTAAAAAAATATTAGTAAACATGAACAACTCTCTCCCAAATCCAAAAACTAGAGTGCTAAAACTCAAACTTGTGATGTCATAGTGTATAAAGTGTGGTGTTGCTCCCATAGGCAATGAATGGGAGACTGATTGTGTTGACCCACACAATGTTTGTTTTCTTTTTTATAACCAAATGAGCTTTATTCTATTGTAGTGTTGACACAGAAAATGTTCCCATATATATATATTTTCCTGGGTATTCTCAGTGTCATCTAGAACATCTCTCCCCCTTCAATGCCTATGGAGCAGCTCTAGTCTTACCCTATAACATCACAAGTTTGAGTTTTAGCACTCTAGTTTTTTGGATTTGGGAGAGAGTTGTTCATGTTTACTAATATTTTTATTTTTATTATATTTTTGGACTGTATTAGACAATAGGAATAACATGTATGAATTTTGAAAGTGTGTGTAGTTCCCCTTTAAGGGCTCTACCAGATAATCAGGTGCTACACCGGAGAACGCTTTAAAAGTCAGCAATAGATCCTAAAGTCTAATCTAAGTATAGGCATTTAAATATAATCATATCAAAGAGTTTTTGTCAAGAGTCTGGCAGCCGGCTGTTGAGAAAATTGAGCTATCCTATAATGTCCTGATTAAGACATGATGAACGGATCATTAATTAAGCGTAAATCAAATGAATGCATGTAGCCCGAGTGTCGTTGAAAATAAATGAATGATTTAATTGTGGTGTTATTTCTCAGGTGGGGGAAACAGGACTTAACAAACCTATAGTAGTAGTATAGGGCTCCAGACTGATCAAATGTAACTCTTTTAGCAGAAGGATCAACATACTTTGTAAAAGAGCCAAAAGCTGGCACAACTTGACTCTGGACGTGTTCAGCCAATAATTAAGATCTCCATTTTGTTGGAGTTAAGCTGAAGGAGATTGGCAGACATCCAGTCCCTTAATGGCAGATAAACAGTAACACTGCTGAATAATTCATCAACCTGGGGACAGGTATGACTTGACATGATCGGCATAATAATGGAAAGAAATGAGAAATGTCATGTTGTCTAAGAGTGTAGCCTGAGGTAAACATGGGAGGAGAGAATATGATTGGCCCCAGAATGGACCCTTGGGGTACACCACACAGGGACGCTGCCCTGCGAGGAGGAAAGACCTTCGACAGACACAACACAATTTGCGGTAGACAAACAAAACCTTTCAAAGACAGTCCTGGAGCTACTTAAACCTCTGAATAAGATTATTTAATCCATTGTGTCTGAGATCAGAGCAGAGCATTAGGTAGCAGCTTTCATCAATGTATCATTAACAACTCTTACAAGGGCAATTTCAAATGCGTAATTTCATATTAGCTCGTGTAGTATTAACACTTGTTTAATTATATCAACACCTGTATAATTAATATGTGTATGAATGACTAGTGAATCACAGAAACCACACTCAAAAAGCCAAAGACATTGAAGATAATAGCTTATGCAGAATCTAGATTTTTGATTTTTAGGGCATAAATGCATTGCAAGCTTAGCACAGTAACTTTAAATATTAATCATGTGAAAAGTGTATTACATTGTATTACAACCTTGGAAAGCAAATACTTACTTTAAATTATGAATATTTTTTGTCCAAGGTCTACCTTAGATGGTTGTAAAATCAGCCCTTAACATTTTTTCAGTGTTTCTTGGATAATGCTCTGCTGGAGATCATTATTTACTGAGTATAAGTAGCAGCAGTGGCACTACTGCTTCTAAAGGGTCCATTATTTAGCTCCTTTATAAAAAAGAGAATTTACTTAACTAACTAAATCACCAAAGATATTGCTTTTTTAATATGTAGTGTGGCCAACTTATTGAAGTCGTTGTATTTCACAAAAACTGAACAAAAGTGGTCCAAGAATGTATTACTCTATCTGGCTAAATGCACCTCTTACATCAGTAACTAAAGGAATGTATTTCAAGGTAGACAGTTGAGCACTGCTGACAGTTTATTCACAGTAATTCACTGCTTTCTGGCACTCATTATAAGAGTATTCTACCAAATGATATTTGTCAAAAGAGCCTTGCCGTCTCTGAGCAGCTGTCAATCACGTGCAAACTCTGATCAAACGGTCAAACTAGGCAGCGCTGATCAAATATGAATCAATATTCTGTTACTCTAATGCCTATTTCTGGCCTCAAATGTTTTCAGAAACATCTTGTAGTGTACTGTTTAGCTGTAAAATGAGAATGTTTGTGACCCAGCAGCCATGTTGAGATCAGTTGAGGAAATACCAAGCACCGCCCACCAGCCAGAGCAAACTTTCTCATTTTACAGCTAAACAGTACACTACAAGATGTTTCTGAAAACATTTGAGTCGAGAAATATGCATTAAAGTAACAGAATATTGATTCATATCTGATCACCGCTGCCTAGTTTGACCGTTTGATCCGAGTAAGCGAGTGATTGACAGCTGTGTTCGTTGAATGAACAGCCAATAGGAACGCTCTCTCTCTGAAATGACCTGTGATTGGCCAAAGTCTCCCATCATGGGCTAGATTTTTTAAAAGCCTGAAAACAGAGCCATGAGGAGGTGCAGAAGTCTAGTTACCTCTCAGAACACTTAAAGGGCCTTGACAGGCTGTAATATTGTATGTCACTAAGTTATATTGAATATCAAATCATTGTGTATCATTAAATATAGAGATTTAGGGTTTCTGTGTTAGCTTTTCTGCATGCTGTTCTGTAACACCCTGTGTAGTCTGGTAATACAAAAAAAATCGGAAATTGTAGGTTAGCCTGTTCAGTCCACTTTCCATCCGCTCCCCTTTAAATGTGTTTCATCTCTTTTCTTCCAGTGCAATGCAGCCCTCTTTTGGGTCTTGCCTGAAAATTGAGCCTTTTTAAGTCGATCATTGCAAGATCTTGCTATGAACTCTGTTATAGAGTTCATTCGTGGCACTGGAGTACTCTGTCTCCCTCTTGTTGTAATCTCTCAAAGCACATTACATCTCTCCCTCCACGCGCTGCCTCTCTCCCCTTATTAACACCGGTATGATACCATAACCTGTTCTATGTAGGCACACATTATCACCACTTCTGTCCTTGCTGATATTATACTTGTGCGTCTCTATGTCTCTTCAACTGTATTATATGCACACCCTCACACACACATACTTGCATAATTTCATCATTTGAACTTCTTAAAGTTCGTCTGTCTTTGATAATCCAAGGTTGTGAGAGCAAAGGCCTTTTTTTGGCCACAACTACTGAAGAATGTACGAGTACTGTGTGTGCCACATTTAATCACTGATAAATCTCTCTCTCTCTCTCTCACCTCCCACTCGACCTGTAGCCGTGTGTTCAGTACTGGCCAGAGCCTGGTTTACAGCAGTACGGGCCCATGGAAGTGGAGTTTCTGTCCATGTCAGCAGATGAGGATGTCATTACTCGTCTGTTTCGGGTCAAGAATGTCACGAGGGTGAGTCATTGCGGCTTTGAAAAAAGCCTGCACAGGACATGTTGTTCCGCTCGGTGGTATTTCACAAAATGATAACTTGAACCTCATTAGAAATGCATTAGCTGTGTGGTCCTCACCGGTAATTCAGATGTGACATTTTACCTACAGTACATTTAGAGCTGCCAGCTGTAATGTGCGTATAAAACCCAACCTGACACAAGTCCTCAAAGTCAAAGCACTATAGACTCGGCTGTAAGAATACTGTGTACCTGAAACCTTCAGATGATGATTTGCATGTCTATATAACTTCTTGTACTGTATGTGCGCAAAACTCAAAGGCTGGATGCTTCACTTGATGCTGGATTTCTACACAGTGTGTGCCTGTGCATCGTTATCTGTCTATATTGCTTTATTGTGCATACTCTTCTCTAGTGTATGCCTCGCGGGACAGAGGGGGTTGTCAAATAAATATACTCCAAAATAAATACACTCTAAAATATAGCCTGGAGATTTGTACTTGAGCACAATGGTACATCAACGTATTCATAGACTGTATTATACATACTACAAAAGGACATTGGTTTGATATTCAGTAGTCCAGAAAATTGAACCACTGTTTCCATAAGATGTTCCCACAAGAGTGATACATATTATAAAAACTTTCTATGGAAAACATGCAAGAAAAGCCCATTAACATGCATGCAATAAAGGTCAGTCTCTTCCTTTTTCAATTTCTTCTTGCCATTACCTAGATAGGCGTCTTCCCTCTCTTAGGTGCCTGTTGGCATACTAAAAAGGGGACTTTCATCATCATAATGGATGCCATATTTTCAGTCGAAGGATACTCTTTTCAAGCTGCAAAAGCAGAGTCTCTTTTCATTTGTTCATAAACCTTGTCACACATTTCTTTTTTTAAGTATACGGCATGTAGAGATTTAGGAAGACCTCGCTTAATAAACGCACTGACAGCTCTGTCATGGTAGAGGGAGCACAGGGGATGTCACTTTGGTCTTTTCTCAACTTCTTTTCTCCACATGTGTGCATATGTATGAATCATTTTGGCTTCACACACACACTTGTGTTGAGTGTGTGTGTATGCAGGTATGGTTTAAGCCTGCAAATTTGCATAAGCGCATGCATGCATTCTGCTCAGGATCGCTGTCAACCAATTATTGAAGGAATCTGTATGCAAGGCGTCTTCTCGACGCCATTAGAAGCAGCACGACACGCGTTGCCCCAGAACTTCCTGTCTTGATTGGCACCCTCACCTCCTCTGTTGACTGCCCTTGTCACTCCCCTCTCTACCCATGGCACCGTTTTTTTCTACTCGGTGCACACCACTGTCAAGGAGAGGGCGACTTAACACAGCATGGGAGGAATCAAATCACACAGAAATAACACACACCTCTCCCTCTCACTGCCCCTTTCTCAGTGCATTAGTGCGTACGCTTCCTGCGCGTGACAATGATATACAGTGCTAGGGAGTAAAAGTCAAAGGAAGTGCAAAGTAAGCATATGTATGTGTGGGTATGAGAGTGGTACAAAAAAAAAGTACACAGTGTAAATCCCACCTCTGCTGAGGCAATTCCTCCATGCATCGTTGGTGTCTTTGCCAGCCCAATTTGCATGAGTTACAGTTCTCCGCTGGTCCTTAAGTATTAGGTGAGATTCCATAGGACAAGGTTATGAACACACAGGGACCTCTCTCACGCGCAGCCCGAGCCCCGCTTACACCTGCAGACCCATATATCTCAAAGTCACTCTGCTGAGTGAGCACAGCTGAGAGCGCCCAGCAAGCAGCCGGGGGAGCACTCAAACACGGGTGTTAACTGGCACACGTAAAAACACTGAAACTACCAGACAATGTAACACAACACAGACACACAAGTGCACATGCGCACTGTACGATTACACTCAGACTCCATGTGTTTAATGTTTCCTGTTGCCTCCCCTAGCTCCAAGAGGGCCAGCTGGTGGTGTGTCAGTTCCAGTTCCTGCGCTGGTCGGCGTATCGAGATGTTCCAGACTCCAAGAAGGCTTTCCTCAACCTGCTGGCTCAAGTGCACAAATGGCAGCGGGAGTGTGGAGAAGGACGCACTGTTGTCCACTGCCTGTGAGTAATCTGTTAGCAACACGCATCCTGTGCTGTAAATTAAAAGAGGAAAAAGGAGAAGAGGCAGAAATATGTTCTCTCTGAAAAGGTCTCAGACATGGAATTACTGCTGTTGAAGAGTGACATTTAAAAGTGCAAAATTTATTCTCAGAGGGGAGTATCACAAAAATGTTAAAACTAGGGCTGTCAATCGATTAAAATATTTAATCATGATTAATTGCATGATTGTCCATAGTTAATCGTGATTAATCACAAATTAATCCCACATTTTTTTAACTGTTCCAAATGTACCTTAAAGGGAGATTTGTCAAGTATTTAATACTCTTATCATCATGGGAGTGGGTAAATATGCTTGCTTTATGTACATTAATATATATATTTATTATTTTAAATCAATTAACAACACAAAACAATGAGAAATATTGTCTAGAAACCCTCACAGGTACTGCATTTAGCATAAAAATATGTTCAAATCATAACATGGCAAATTCAAGCCCAACAGGCAACAACAGCTGTCAGTGTGTCAGTGTGCTGACTTGACTATGACTTGCCCCAAACTGCATGTGATTATCATTAAATGAGCATGTCAGTAAAGGGGAGACTCGTGGGTACCCATAGAACCCATTTTCAGGTCAAGGAATCCCTTTGAAAATGGCCATGCTAGCTTTTCCTCGCCAAAATTTAGCGTAAGTTTGGAGCGTTATTTAACCTCCTTCACGACATGTAAGTATGACGTGGTTGGTACCAATGGATTCATTAGGTTTTCTATTTTCACATGATACATATATGGTATCCTCACACTAGCTTTAAAACTGAGCCTACAGGTGCACCAGTGCCACAACCTAAAAATTGCATTTTTTTGCATTAATGCGTTAAAGAAATTAGCGGCGTTAAAACGAATTAGCGTTAACGCGTTATTATCACGTATCAACTTTGACAGCCCTAGTTAAAACACGGTCCATCACGACCAAATCTGTTTGACGAGGCAGAGACTGTGTCGTGTTTCGTCTCTGTGGGGGTTTGTGTGGTTTTTGGTGCAATGAGATGCAGTGCCATGGTAGTATTTTCATAATGTAGAAAATCAAATTGTGGTGTAATGCGCTGTGCGGCAGTGTAGTGCAGTGTGTGGTGTTGTGTGCCCCTCTGTTGTCCTAAGCCCCCGGAGCGCACACCCGCTGATGAATATGAATAGGCCGTCCAGCTCATTGCCAACCCCTCACACGTTCATCCCCACCGCCCCCATCCAAAAGCACATCACTCAGCGCTGTCACACAGTGTTACCCACGACAACCAGGAAAGAGATTATGGAGATCAAATCAATTATGGCTTAATACAGAATGCGATGGTTCTCACTACAGTAAATCCAGGACTGCCAAAGCACTGACGACGATTGATTACCTTAATATTGCTTGTATACGCTGCGGAGGCTTCCATGCCCACCTTCCCTGCAATTGTCTCAGGAGAGAGGAAGTGGATTGTCCTCCACTACTTTATTGATATTGCCTTTCATTTATGATGGCCAAGACAATATTTCCGAGGAAATGCCACACGGCGCTGTTATTTCTCAATTTTCTCCTCCTTACAGCTTTTCTCATGTCGCTATTTTTGTATCGAGATATTGTGTGCATTTGCTGTATGAACTCTATCAAATGTTTTTCATGAGGTAGCACGAACACAAAAACAGGGTTATCAGATTACACACATTCTGCCCCGTTTATGCTGTTTTATTATTACTGTATTATTGTCTTCCAGAATCCACTTAAACATATTAGGAGGCTCCCACTGGAGACGGAGATATATTTTTTAGATATTGAAATTTGTTGTACGCATATACACAGTAATTACTCTGCTGTTCATGCAATAATGATATAGGATCAGGATTGCATGGTACTGACTGAGTCAAGGTCAGAACCTGTACTGCGTCTAATGGAAGGCAAAACAGGTCAAGCTCATTAATATGGCACATTTCAAAAACAAAGGCTATTTTAAAGTGCACACATTATAATTAAAAACATTTAATAAAGCTAGTCTACAGCCATGCTAGCAGCTCTGTAGAGTGTGGATACCCGACCCGAGCCTGATGGGACCAATCGGAACCTGGATTTGGGCCAGGTTTGGACAAATATTTACAAATGATGTTGGGGTTCGGGTCGGGTTCAGCCTACTTGACATCTAAAAATGATGGACCTACTGTCGGTGTTCGGCTAATTCTTGCTGTATGGTAATTACTGTAACCATGGTAACAACAATTGTGTGACAAGGTAACACAAAGTCAGTGCTTCAGCTTGCATTAACTGTGTCGGGCTCGGGTCGATTCAGACATAAAAAACGGAATGCCTGTCGGGTTCGGGTCGGGCTCGGGTACAACTGCCTCGGACTCGGGTCAGGTTTGGACAGAAATATGTGACCCGAGCCACACTCTACGGCTCTGTGACGCTGTATTTAGGCACAGTGGTGCTTGAAGCCAACTGCTAACATCAGTCTGCTAACATGCTCACAATGGCAAAGCTAACATGGTGATGTCAGGGATCACCACAGTCGTTACAATTCACCCTGAGATGAACATGACATTTGATCCTGTGATTCTTGTGACATCGTGAGAATCCAGCTGCCGTACAATGTTAAACATGAATGGCAATCCATACAACAGTCGGCGAGATATTTTATTAAAAAACAAAAATGTCAACCTCACTGTGGCACTAGAGGAATTGTCAGGGGGGTCACCAAAGTCAGTAGGATTCATCCTCTGGGGAACATGAATATTTGTCCAATTTTGTATGGCAATCCCATGGAATATGGTTTTTCAAGATATTTCACATATCTGGACCAAAGTGGTGGACCAACCAGTCAACATTGCCGTCCCAGAAGCCACGCTGCAAGCATTGGCTAAAATACAGCGTTAAAGGATAAAAAAAACAAATGTAAATGAAATGATAAAGACAAGGTATCTCTCTAAGATGTTTTTCTCCTCTGCAGTAACGGTGGTGGTCGCAGTGGGACTCTCTGTGCCTGCAACATTCTCCTTGAGATGATCCAGTACCAGAACATGGTGGACATCTTCTATGCTGTCAAAACTCTACGCAACTGCAAACCCAACATGGTGGAGTCCCTGGTAGGAGAGTCTGCAAATAAATAAAACTGTGTTTTCAAGTGGTAAGAATATGTCTATGTTTACTCCTGTGGTTTCACTTTTTCATTTAAGAATATTGTATTCTTCCACAGGACCAGTATCGATTCTGCTATGACCTTGTCCTGGAGTACTTGGACTGCTTTGAAGGTAGATAGCAACCAAATGTTTACCACAGCGGCGGTATCCGACCTGCTGGAGATTCGATTTAAGGCCACCCAGTGACCCCTCTACTTTAATGTTTGGACCTATGGACTCGGCATTGAAAGGACTGGAAAGGAAGGACAGGATAAAAAAAAAAAAAAAAAACTTGGTCAAGGTTCTAACTTTTAACCTTTAATGTACAGCTGTGATTTCCTCCTTGTTGGTGATGTTTATCTCTTTTGATATTTTTTGTGCTTTTCTTGGTCCTCTTTGCCTCCGGACTAAAGCTCTTTTTGTGCTAAGGGTTTATGTAGCATCTAAACAACATTCTGAGCTACAAAAATGGACCTGTCTATCCTGAAGAAGGGTCACCTCGGCTGTGTTTCATCGTTTCGTTCAAACAGCGAGGGGGGGGCTGGATGAAACTCCAGAGTAACAGCAGAATTATCTAAAACGTGGAAGCATTTCCTTCTCTCTCAAGAGCTACATACAACAGCAGTCCACTGTGGTTGTGGCACGACTTCTCTACCATACCATAAACTGCCTTATTCTCTGATGATAGGACGGATTTATTCAACATCGCTGAATAAATCAAGCAGGTTGTCATACTGGTGTACAAACAGCAAACAAGAGATGTGCAGCATTAGGATAGAGCAGCCCAGTCCTCAACAGTATTGATGCAGAAACTGTACAGTAGTGCAATGTGTTGTATTTTGCCATAATGTTTGTGCTGGATTACCATGTGTGCTATAGGTGGACGTTTCCAGGGACCACAGCACTGGGCCTGGTGCCACCACTGAAGTCTCATTACTGTCACAGTGCCAATCCCATTGACTGACTTGAACCCTCTCTTTACTTTGCTCTACTGCTTCATCTTGATATATGCCTACGAACATACAGTATGTACTGCATCGGCTAATGTTCTCGCTCCAAAGTGATTGTTTGTATTTTATACCCAGCGGGAATTGAAAAAGGAGCGGAGGAGAAAACTGTTAGAAATGTACTGACATGCCATAGTGGTGGTGTGAAAAACGATGTTCCATTAATGCCGTGGTGAAGTGTCTAAACCAGTGCGGCGTTACAGGTTTGAGTCTGTAACTCCTTTTACTCCTTTGTTGTCTGAGGCGTTTGGTTGTACTGTAAACTGTCTCAGCAAGCTAAACCAGTTTGGATTTTACCACAACCCCTTTGCGGTAGGGGGTTCATTTTGACAATTTTGACATGAATATTAGTTGTTGTTCCTAGTGGTGTAAAATAAATAAAGTAACTATATATAATAAATACATAAAAAGGGGTATTCAAATTGTGCAGAGGGAAAAAATGCGTCACCGCTGGTGATTTGTGTTTTCACAATGGTTAGTATCTTAGAATAAAAATGGTATTTTAAACAGGATGAATAGTGAGAAACAGTTGCCCACAGACCCTGCTGTTTTAGCTATCACTGACCTGATGGACAAACACAATCCACTGTTTTTCACCTACCAGACAATGCCTGGAAGACCACTGGAACTGTTAATGCCTGAATCAATCGACAGGCAGGATGGCATGTGATACACACAGTGATCTGAGTCAGCCTCTAAAAATGACCCAGGAAGCAATTCTCTTTGTATTATTTTAACGTTTTGTTCCAGAAAATATCTATTCTACACTCCATTATTGCCCTTTAAAATGCTCCACTATATCTCCGGAAACTCCTCTAAGTGCAGGTTTTCACTCCAGGACATGCCCTAATAAACAAGGAGAGACACCTTGAAGCCCACGGAAACTGAGAAATGGCAGCTAAGCGAACTCTGCTGCTAGTTCGCAAGTTCGCAAGCTCGCAGTCTGGTTCAGGTGGGAGCGCCAGAATATGTGAGGAACATAACAATGTACCAACATCACCAGGCTCCCACAGGTTCGCTGATAGAGCAGCTTGTTTTTGATGAGGATGAGGAATGAGGTAGCTACAGTGTAGTCAGCGATCTGACCCAGTATCACTGGAGGAAGTGCCTGGACACTTGTTACTCGAGGGTGGAAGGAATGTGTACATACAGATGTATATTATGTTATGTGAATACTATGTGAATAATATACTATATGTTTGCCGAGAGTAAAGACGTACAGTAAGTAACCACTGCATAACCACGAAGGTGAATGTGCTGTAAATGACCATTTTGTGAGTTTTATTGCCAGAACTTTTAACAGCCGAGTATGAACTGAGTCTCCCTGAGTGTTCATTCCACAGCTCTCCCAAGTAAAACAGGTCTGTCAAAAGCTTGTACGAATCCATTGTCTGCTTTGTATGTCCTTTTAGTTAATTTCAGAATCCACGTCAAACCGCCGTGTTCTCCAGCAGCCACGACTGTGTGAGCGCATTGTACTTTTGCCATTCAAAAGCTCTTTATTATGACCGCGCGGCGGCACCTGCCCTGCGAGTACCGTCGATTTTACTTGTGTGTTTCTGTGTGAACCGATGGTACATGACCTGACCGTTGTATTTGAGGAGGAGACGGATGTATTTTGAGGTCGGGGGGAAAGGGGTTTATTCTGAAGAATAACAAGCGATCAACAATAAAAGAACAAGGGGGGAAAAAAACGTGTTGTCAACGTATCATCGTGTGGAAAAATGCATACACAGCTAAAGAAGTCTGTGTGGTTTTATGATTGGTTTGTCAGCAGAAGCAGAGAACTGAGAGCTAGACATTGGACTTCCTGCCTACAAGCCTCCTGCGGTTTCTCATACGGATGTGGTCTTTTAGCAGTTCCCTTTCGCCTTGAACCGCATCGACCATTTGATCTCTGCCCTCTTTTTAATCCCTCACCTTATTTCTTTCCCCTTCCCCTTTTCATCACCCCTGCTCCTCTCACCTCCCCCATCCTCAACTCCTCTTCCATTACTTTCATTTCTCCCTCTCATCCCTCTCCGTCTCTCTCGCTTTGCCGTTCTTGCCCAGAGTAAGGTGACTCCAGACCACAGACTTCCTCTCTCACCCACGACTATGTTGAATAATGCAGCAGTCCTGCAAACTGATCCAGTGTTTAGCTGAGGGACAAGCCAGATTAATTAGAGGACAAGATCCCCCTACTGTTGGGCTGAGGACAATGTAGGACATATGGATTCACCTTCAGATTGGTTTGAGATTGATAAATCTTAAAAACAAGCTTTTGAGGAGTGTGTTGGTAAATGCGAGTGTTCTTTTTTAGATGAGATTTTTCATTTGTCACGGTAGTGAGAGGGAGGAATGCATTATAGATAACATGGCATAGATAAGGAGCTTTTTCATTGAGGCAGGCCATTTACAATGTGCAAGATTTTCTCAATTTCCTTTTTTCATCTGCAGAAAAGTAGGCCTATTACAACATGAAATCCTCAGCGGCAGGCTCCATCATCCTTTGCTACTCAAATTCGAGCGGTGGTTTAAATGAGCAGGTAATTGGAATCTTATCATTTAATTCTGATGGTGTAATGACTGGCAGGTGTAGGGTAACATCATCAGGCCAAGATCCGACTGGGTTTTTGTCTTTTCTCTCTGGGCTTCCTGTCTTCTATTCCTCCACTGACAGGCTCGATGGATGTCAGCCTTACTGCGGTCTCCCTGGTGAGTCTCGCACTGGATACACTCTCATGTGGTGTTTCTGTAAAACGGCAGTGAGGGCAGACAGCTATAGCAGTGTCAGCTGATGGAAGGAAGGAGGACAAGCTATGGCGGATAACTGCACTAAAATAGTGGTTTCCAACCTCTTTTGTCTCACCATTTATCAATTACATTCAGCTAATTATTTCAACAGTTTATCCATTCATTTTCAACCATGTATTCACAACTTTTAGCATACTATTTTGACCATTTACATTACTTTTAGCTTACTTATTCAACCATTTATCCACTATTTAGCTAAATGTTTGACCATTTATCCATTACTTTTAGGTACCCTAATTATTTCAACCCTTTATCATGGATGTATAATAATCCCTGGATACGTCGCTGCCGCTCAGCCTTGCTTCCAATTATTTTCCAGTGGCCATTCGCGATATTGCAGCGAAAAATCCCCTTGCGGCCCCAAAAAGCATTTTGCCCATGGACCACCATCATTGTAAAAGTGACGTCTGTAAAACTGTTAGCAGGACACCTTGAACTGCAAACAAGGCTGATTATGACTCATTCTATTATGAATGTTTGATCCATGGAGGTTTTATATTTGTCAAACTTTTTCCTCTGCACATATTCAGTGGGCCGCATAGGTTAGCCGAAAGCTAGAAAACTTTTTTGGCGCATGCGCCAGGCGAGCCACTCTGGTCGTGTCTAGATAACCTGCAATTTGCGAAAACTTGCAATAACTCTCGCGAGACTCGCTGTTCGACGACCTATCCCAACCTTTAAGGTCCCATATTGTAAAAAGTGAGATTTCCAGGTCTTTTACATTATAAAGCACGTTTAAGTGCTATTTAAATACTGTTAAACTATCAAAACGCTCAATATACGGAGAAATGCACACAGCCTGTATTCAGAAATTGCACGTTTGAAACAAGCCGTTAAGATTTCTGTCCATTTGTGATGTCACAAATATACAATATTTAGACCATTACACGGTTTTAGACGTAAACATTCTAAATGGGTCCCAGTTTATTTCCTGTTACAGTGTATGTAAATAACATCAGCTGACAGGAAGTGAACATGGACCCAAACTGTTGCTTAGCAACGCAATTCCGTTGCAATTCCATTGAAATGCACTATAACGGAGCGTGTCAGACAGAGGGTAAATACAGGTATATTCAGGCTGACAGTACGAGGAAAATAATGTGTTTTTTGAACATTACAGCATGTAAACATGTTCTATTAGAAACACAAAATACAAGTATGAACCTGAAAATTAGCACGACATGGGACCTTTAACTTTTCAAGGTCAATGCCCTAACCTTAATCTTAATCTTGGGGTCCGACGTCCAGTTCTAATATATCCATGCCCTTTATCCATTACTTTTAGCAAACTATTTGAACCATTCATTCATTACTTTTAGACTTTATTTCCCCTGTTTCAAAACCTTTTTCAATTTCAAAAGTTCTCCTCTCTTAGCTAACCCCTTAAACATCAGCTAACTCTGCTAGCTTACTAGCTAGATTTCATGCACTTGCAATGGCAATACATGGATAAGGTGTTTGAACTAAGTTAAGTTGGTGGAAGATCTGTACTTGTATGGCTATTTTCTCCCCAAACACAAGTATTTGGATACATTTTAAAAATCTTACTCTACAATCTTTGCATCTATACCCCTTAGCAATTGCAGCAGTACCCCCTGGGATACAAGTATACCTCAGGTTGGGAATCACCGCTCACTTGTTTTCCAAATAGCAACAGAGACATGCAAGCTGTTGGCTAAATCTCCTGGAAGGTTTTAGCATTGGCCGAATGTTATGTTTCAAAGCAAAAGTGGTGTATCTTACTAAATATTAAACGTTTCTTCTTTCATGCCAAATGCTTGATGCAGATAAAACCCAATATTCTCTGGGAGAATATTGTCAAACGCTTTTTTGCGGGTGACCTTGCCCAAGCCTCAGTCAATAAGAAGAAAGAAGAGAGGCATATCCTTTATGGAAATAGTGTTAGAGGCTTTTAGGGAAAAGAGAGGAAGATCTGGATCAATGTATTATATTGTTTCTTAGAAGCAAAACAGCTTTGTAAACAGACTGCTATTCTCCGAGGAGAAATCCTTCTCCTGTGCCTGTGCATTTTTTCCTATAAATTGCACAAGGTGAAATGTGAACACATACACACACATTATCTTGTCTGGCTATCCTGGGTGGTACTCAACTTCTGCCGGATAGTGCAGCAGACAAGACAGGTGGCTCCAGCTTTGTGCTCAGCAGAGCGAGGACGGAGAGGAGCTGGCCAGATGGCTCTGTCCACCATGTTTCCTCACTGCTTCCATTGCCACAGTCGGTCTGACTGGAGCCCTTATCTCAGCAGTGTGCTCTCAGTTCAGTGGAAGTCATGGTTCACGTGAACGTGGGGGAAGAGAGGGAGCTCCTGATGGTTCCAGCCGGGATCACTCAGGCAAACAAGAAGCCAGAGACAGATAACCAGAATCAGAGGACAGTCGAGCGACTCAACCGTTCGTTTCCTCTTTATCACCCTCACCTTTTGCTGTTACGAACCCCGCAGTAGTTTGCTTCCACCACGGACACCAGCCACCTTTAACTTACGATGCTTTGACCTGTGTCATTTTGTGGCCTTGAATTCAACAGTTGAATTAAGCCAGTGGAGGGAAACAAAATGGTTGGCTTGAAATGGCCACCGTAAAATATAACAGGGCAGAGGGGAGCTGTGAAATCCGGGAAAAGCATAAAGTTTGGGAAGTTATAGTGCTGAAATATCAAGGTTTAACACAGAAAACCTCTCTCTACCAGCCCTCTCTAGATAACACTACAATCTCAGGTGAAGCAGAGGCTGAAGGTATTTCGCCCCAAGGATAATCTCTTTTGTTGTTAGTACACATATAGAGATGTTGAACCTTGAGGGTTCTGGGGAGAAGCTTGTAAATGATCTTATGTCAACATGAACCATTCCTAGGTTGTGGCAATAAAGCATTTCCAAGCTGCCATAAATTTGAGAGATGGGCTTATCAAAAGGTCAGGCCTATGAGGGACTGGCTTAGCAACTGGATTTATCCGTCGGTTTATTTAGAGCAGAAAAATGGGGCTGGAAGCAACGGCTAACATCAATCATACTTCATTGTGATCCTTGACAAGACTTCAACAACAACAGAAGTCTTTTTGATTTCCTTTAAGGGTAGTGAACAAACACTGGGAATCAATAACATCCCCCTTTATTGCTTTTAAAATAATAAAGATCTCGAAATTGTCCAGGCACACGGCAGGTACTGCACGTAGATGCCAACCAGTGTCTAAAGAAATAGCGAATAAACTAAATTGTAGGTCTTTCTTTTAGCTGTAAGCACTTATGTCAGAGACAGTGGATAATTACACAGCCACAGCCGAGTCTGTTAAGTGTTGATTTCTGCCTTTGTGTTTGTGGCGACTGATTACACAAGTTGTGTTTTTAAACCATTAATTCAAAAACAGGACTGTGGTTAAAATGAAACCTGACTTTCAAGGGAACGTAAACACAACAAAGCAAAGACTTCCGACAGTGACAGTGTTTATCTAGTCTCTGTTTCATCATCCTCTCTCTCGTCCTTCCTCCCTCCCGTCTCCCTCATTCTCTCCTTTTTTTCCCCCCTTTCATCCTCCAGCACTTGTTGAAATAGATGCAGCCACTGGAGGACAGTTGTGCAACTGATAGTAGGCTACTACATTAACCTCGGGGAGAACAACAGTTGTCCTCTACTCCCTCATCTCTCTTCCACACCTGACACCCCCGAGTGCAGGATGCTGTAACCCCAGTCCTCCCACTGACATCCCCGGAGCCCTGCGTCCTCCGGTTCATGCAGCCCCGTAGCTGCAAACCTATCTTCCTTCTGCCACGGCTGAGTAATGTTACGCTATAGTTGAGAAAACACTTCTCTGCATCCTCAATGAAAATGTGTCCCACAACACTACTCCTTCTCAACACTTTGTCTTTCACACTTATGTAGTGTCATTTACGATGTCCTCATTTCTCATTACATTCAGCGCCTCAGCTTCTGGAGAATAGTCGCACTCCCAACGTGCCGGCAATCACTTCCATGTGTTTTATTGATGACATTACTGTATTTGATTTGCATTGCACCTGCGGAGGCAGGGCAGAAAAATGCAATTCAATTAAACATTGGAAAAAAAAATATGTAACACTACAACAATTCTGTTTATGTTGTTGATCAGTTAGCAAAGCTGGGCTACATATTGTCCAAAAAGGGGCCAATCAAAGATTAATTTAATGATAAAGTGCAGAGTCTGTGCCATAAAAAAGCTATAAAATGATCTATACTGTTGTTTAGAAGCAGAAGTACAGTTGGGAAGACCCTCTTTACACTCATTTATTCCCAATCTTTCTGTCTGTCTCTCTCACCGGCTCCTTCTCTATCAGCTGACTTCGGGCGTTTCACTCTTAGTTAACCAACCAGATTCTGCCACGATCTCCATGAGCCAATCATATCGTTGCTATCAAATTTTAAAACTGTTCTCCTCTCTGCTCCTGTCGTCCGTTGTCATTTCGGTACGAACCGATGCAACCCGCCTACACCCCATCACCTCCAGTCATCATCATATTCCAGTCCTGCTCTCCCTTCACTGGATCTTCAGCAAATCCCTTCACCAACACCACCACCACCACCAGTGTCTAGACTCTGTCTCTCCTGATTAAAGTACAGTATGTGAAAGGGGTTGCTTGTAATATAAAACCCACAGAGAATTATCCCTTATACCCGGCAGTTTCCCACAGCTCTACAGAGCGTTAGAGCATCTTTTGGCTTTGTTATTCTGGCCTGTAACTGTACTTCTTTGTTTCAGTCCCACTGCTTCCTTCAACCTTGTTTCGAGCAGCAGGCAGCTGTTTTCAGCAAAAAAGAACTCCACAAAAAAAACACACTGTACACTGCCCAGCACCAACCGGCAAAAAGACAAAGTCAGAAACTAGCTGGTGAACATAGTGGAGCATTAAAGAGCTAGATATTTTCCTCAGTAGTTTGAGTAGGAGACCTAACAGCGCTAATAGGAAAGTGAATAGTACCAGAAAAATGACTCTTTTGCATGACAACTTTAAAAGGTGATAAAAAGTCAATATTATACACAAACAGCTAGCATGGCTCTGTTCAACAGTAACAAAATCCAACTACAGTATTAGCACCTCTGAAGTTCACAAATTAACACTATATGTGGTTTGTTTAATCCGTACAAAACAACACATTGCAGTGTAAGGGGATGTTTCTTTTAGACTATTTCTTACTTGGGAGCCACCTGGCAACCTAACAGAGATGACAAGACTCCAGGAAGTCATCTGTTCCAATTAAGTCTTCTTTTAAGCTAAACAGAAGCTGCCTCATATTGACAGAAAGGAGAGTGCGAGAAAGCGAATAAGCGTATCTCTGAAAAATGTAAAAATATTGCTATTACTATTTTGTCTATTGGCATAATACTTTATTTCACATCGTTTTCTGGAAGCATTTTTTCATTTAATGCTCATCTAATTTAATTTTCTATTGTGTCTGCTCATTTAATGATATTTGGCAAACTGGATTGTCCTTTCACCCCTACACCTGCGAGACATACTGGTTTTACTTTTCGCCCTGCAGGTCAGCGAGACGGTAAATTGGTCTCTGGGTTTAAGTGTCTTGTCTCTTGCCTAGAGAGAGCAACTGTCAGTGCCATGTTCTGGTCTTTCATTACCTTCAAATGTAATTAGAGGGTGGAAAGAGCTATTTCTCTTCATCTCTCTACGTGGCTTTTCCATTTACTATGTGCCTGGACCACAGAGCACTGGGGATTATGCTGTCGTGTCATGTAGGCCGAGCCCTCGGATCTACACGCATGCAGATATGAACTCTTTAATATTTCATTTCACAGGTCGTCTGTACCGGAAGAATACCTCCTTGCAAAAAAAAAAAAAAAGTCTTCAGAGAGTGCTGTCAGACAGGATAACAACAGAATAATTCATGGCCCTGTTTTCCCTATTTGACTGTCTCGCTACTTTTTTTTCTTTGCAGCCTTTTATCATTTTCACTCCTGCTCTTGCAATTTCCCTTTCTGTCCTCATTTTTTTTTCCAGTCTCCTCACCTTTTCCTCCCACCATCTGTTTCTGTTTCCCTTTTTGTAAACTGTTTCCTTTTTAGCCCCTTTGTCCTTTTTCTTTTTCTCTCACTGCTTTCTACCTTTTGTACGTCAGGTTAGAAGACTGGCAGAGGTGGGAGTCTGACAGCTGCTGGAGTGGAGGTCTCGCCTGCCCTCTCTTCAGCTGTCTGCTCTGTCGTGTGACCGGGGTGACGGGGTCACGGCATGCCTTGCGGATACATGTTTTTGATGTTGTTGTGTCACTCACAGTGGAGAGAACAGCATCCTCTGTGGAGGCCACCTTCGCACCCGCCTACTCTACACCTGCAGACTTCAACAGCGATGCAGAGCATTCCAATTTAGCGTCGGCAATATGGCACAAATCAGTCATATTGGCCCTGTAATAGACTTTTGATTTGTGTTTTCAGTATTGTTTGAACAGCTGCTGCTTCACGTTGAACTTAGAGTGGTTGAAGAGAGCCAGAGAAGCTATATAGAGAGAGGAAAACATCAGAGTGCACTCACAAAAACCGACAGGGAAAGTCACACTCTCCCAGGTGTGAACAATAACTGGACTTTGACTCTATGCTTAAGCATTATTTAAGGAGTTCAGTGATGCTCTGTGGCATCCCTAACCGCGTGTTTGATGTTAATCTGCTGGAATGAGAAGAAAAATAGGAAAAAACATTGAACCGTGATGCAAGTTGCATTGAGCTTGACATGTGTCTCTATAGTGGCAACGACTGACCGTAATTACCACGAATGGCCAAATGCGTGCTTGCATTATGGATGGAAGAATCGCTGGTTACGTGATCCTGTTATCATCGCTCGATGATGGCAGCTTTTCTTCTTTTCTTGTCCTAGCACAGTTAATTTTCTCATAAAAGAAAATGCCACGTCTTTAGGTCAGTGGGAATTTATTTACTGCTAGTCTATCTCAGTTTCAATTCTGCTCTTGTCAGCTGGCTGTAATAGACCTCACCAAGGGGGCTGCTTCAGATGCAGATTAAATGCACACAGACAAATGAGGAGGTTTCACTCTACACAAACACATTGAATCATTTTAGACAACAGAGGCACAGGATAATGCTCCCTGTGTGTCTCTTTCTCGTACACGAATGCCTGACCGCGGCTCCCATTGTGGGCAAACTCTGTTCAGCTGCTGTCGGTTGACAGGGTGAAAGTCTCTGACATGTTCAGTGGTTTTGACTGGCCAAGGCTTTAATATGCTGATTGGTTACCCGATCCTGCTTTTACCTTGTCAAAGGTGTTGACAACATCGCCGACCGGATGTGAGAGATTCTACGCTTTCAGTGTGTGGAGTGACTGAGTGATGAAAAGAAAGAAAAAAAAAAATCAAGTTGAATATAAATAGCGGGTTGCGCGAGGACAAGGCTCTCAGCCCGACAATGCCTCATCGCCTCCCAGACATGCACCATTAGGGGTGAAACAACAGGGGCTCTCGTCTGATCTCCTAAGAACAAATGTTAACTCCAAGAGTTTGGACCATTAAGAAAAGCTGTTTGTTATGTTGAATTCAAATGAGATTAATCTGTATTTTTCAGCTGATGCATATAGGTTCTAATGATGTTTTGCATCCTAACATCACTCTCTTGTGACTCATTGGGACGTGGAGTGTATTGATGGGATGTTAATTTACTATATTTATAATTATGTTGATAGCAGCGACTGTGTGTACTGCTGGAAACACAAACGGCTGTGAATTTTGAGTTTCTTTCTGTCTGATTTAAACTCAACAGAAATCCACATGGACCTTCTCTCAAGTTAAGGTGTAAATTGAATAGCACACCTCCATCCTTGTGTCAAACTGAGAGAGTGAAACACTCCCCAGTTTCCATCCTGGAGCTCTGCAACACCTGCGTAATTAGCTGTTCTACAACAACACACACTCAAACCCTGTGTGGCGCTCACACACCCATAACAACAGTGATTTGTGTGCACACAGACTCAGAGACAGTAACACATGCATAATACTTTCAAAGCAAGTACACATGCGCACTTTTCACCTGATATAGTACAAGAAAAGACCGACAATATGTTCAAATTAGGATTTTCTGTTGACGCGACAGTTTCTTAGGACCTGAGCTCACTTTTAGTTATTCGTCACCGCCTGTTTTTTTTTTTTCTTGTTCTAAATAGTTCAGCGTTTTCTCACCTGCCTCTGAGCTTTCATGGTTCTGGCTCTTGGGCTTTGTGAAAGCTGCTGCTTAGAGATTGTTTGCAGCCGCAGGCACTTCCAGCTCAGTTCCAGGGGAAAGGAAAAGCAATTCCATGCTTCGGCCACAGTGAATCCGTCTCTGTCAGTTCCGCTTCTTGATGCCCTCAAATCACATTCCCCCACCCATCCGCTCTCCCATCAGCCCTTGCTGTTCTGTGATCAGGGCGTGAGAGAGCATCAGCCTAGAAGTGAAATGAGGATGCGCTTTACATGCTCCCTTACCATACCATCCTCCTTGATGTCATTCAAGTCTGTTCCCTGGCACTTGCAATTTCCCGCTCTGCAATGAAACTCCATACTTAACGCAGGAGTAGATACAGCCTACAGTTACGATATACCTCCTCCTCTGTCTATCAACTCACATGAGGCTAGTTGTTATAATACGATTTAAACTACCGTTATCATCTCAAATGCAGATTTGTTTCCTGAAAAAGTGCAACTCCAGCTAATATTATACGGAAGCTTTCACATCGGGGACCCGGACCCGCATCTGAGTACACTTGACCCCAAAGTCCAGTTCGTTCCACATCAAAAGGTGGTCTTGAGGACGGTTCATGTGTACTCGGGTACGGTTCTCATCAGGTGTAAAAGCTAACTGTACATTACAGTAACAGAATATTAATTCATATTTGATCAGCGATGCCTAGTTTGACCGTTTGATTGGAGTTTGCGAGTGATTGACAGCTGCTCAGAGACGGCAAGGCTCGGATTGGTTGCTTTCCACCGGTCTGTGAAATCTTACAGATGCCATTAGGAGCACCGGAGGACACAGAGGTACATGATTTTTTTTCAGATCACCTGTCTTATGCACTACTGTCAGGATATAGTGACCGTTTTATAAAAATAACTTTTTTTAAACATATTTGTTCCATTTCTAACCACTGCAGCTTTAATGGTCTGCCGCCACAGAACGAGCGCCACACAGCCGGAAAAGAGAGAGAGAAAGAGACAACGAGGATGTAGAACCGGCATATTTTCAAATGAAACTCTATGAAATAAAGGTTTATTTCGACCAAAACCAGAGTTGGTGATTGTTGGAAAGACTAACGTCGAGGATTTTGCTGAGTTTTATTTTGTTTCTGTCACGTTTGAATGAAGTGATTTACGATGCTCCACCACTAGAATAGCTGATAATAGCTAGATAGATAACAGCTGACAAATACACATAGATGATGACGTAAGTGTGCTCGGGTACGGAACGACTTTACTAATGTGAATGCTGAGCGGCGAGGGCGGGGGGGGCGGGGGCAATAGTACTCTGGCACGGTAAGAATCAATCGTACCTAATATGAAAACGCCCTAAGTTTGGTCAAAATTGTTTTCTCTGGTGTATTTATGACTGTAAGAACGGCTGGAAAAAAAATGTTGGTAGGTGAATTTGTTGTAGTATTAGTTGTTGTAATACTCATTTCGGCCACAGGAGGCTGAAGTGCACTACCCCATGTTCTAAATTGCACTAAAAGCATTCATGTTTTCTTCCAGGTGAGTTTTGATTTCTCCTTCACTCTAAAAACAAGGTTATGTATATTGTGTGTCCGTAAGTTTTGTAACATTACTGTCATGTCTTTCTTTTGGCTAGAAATTAATTTTAATTGGCGCCCTGCGGTTAGGGAAACATGAATGCTCTTAGTCCTATTAGTGGTAGTGGTGCACTTCAGCCTCCTGTGGCCGAAATGAGTATGCACTTGCACTTGAAAATTTCTCACTTGCCTCTCAGGGCTTCTATATATTTCATATACAATTTTTTTTTTTCATATCGCAATGAAAATACATTATGTAGAAACAAGCTTGTAAAATGTGCATATTGGTGTCTGCCGTGTTTTCCTAAAACCAAAATAAACACCATATGAGCTTCATGCCTGTATTTTGAGAGATGAGCAGGCCTTCTGTCTTTTGCCAAGATTCTGTTTTTCAAAACTGTTAATACTTTGACACTTTATATAACAGATGATGTATGAATAGCACTCTCTTTACAAGTACAAGAATCCGTTTTATGAGGTCAACTTATGAGGTCTTGGTAAATTTGCACCAAAGGCTTTGAGCTGCAGTCATTTCACATATCTTGCACTTAAACTGTCAGAGAGTTGATCAGAGGAAACCTGTAGATGTGACCTGCAAGTTTATTTTTGAGCTACATTTATCCTGCGGTCACTTCCTGACACTCTCATTAAAGCATCTCACCTAACCCAGAACTGATTGTTGGTGCAGTACATCTACATCTTCATCCCTGTATGGGCAGAAATTCAAAAGTGTCATCTAGAAGTTACACATCCCACTCATTTTACTCTCAAACTTGTGAATTTTCGTCATCACTCCTTTGCCTGGTGACTAAAGTGATTGCTTTGCTTTTGTAGAAAACAGGGACACATCATTTTTGAAAGTGATGAAGGCACACAGAATGATTGATGGCAGCATATTGGATGGGAAAATAACGTTCTGGACCGTTAATTTTACCGAGTCAAGGAAGCAGCCTCACACTGTCAACACAGGAAATGAGTAGGATTTATCTCCGGCCTAGTGTCTGGGTAGCTCTCTTGCGCGGGATGCATTTATAGAGGACCACAGTGATGGGTTTCAAAGGTTGTGTGTAGTGCACGTTGTCCAAGCTTTAAGACAAACATAGACATTGAAGGATGACATTACGGAAAGCAAATATGAACAAGTAAAACACACCAAACTCATGTTAAGGTCATTTTTGTTTTTTCCACCAAAACAATGCAGGACAGTAGAAGCTGATCCAAGGTCACCCTCAGTTAACCTACCCTCTCCTGATGTGAGCCACACACATTGTACTTTGTTTTTCCTTTGTAAACACAAACAGGTTATCATGCTGTGCGATACCAACGACGAAAGCTTTTAAAATAATGGAATACATGGCATTTTAGATGCACTGCAGAGCTCTACTGCAGTCAGTGGTCAATGCTACAAGGTGAGCACAACGACAATACTAATGTGTAAATGGGCATATAATGTGGTAAACTGGATATATGACAGTATGCAGCAATGATATCCTTGTCACGGCCTGCTACACACACAGGTGGTGTAAACCACAGCAGCAGACAGCATATTTGGATATCCTTATTCTGAGAGATCGATATAAGGTACATTGGAATCACAAGGCTGCACTTTTTTTATTTCCACTCATATGTCTGCCATCAATTGAATTACGTCTAAAGTTACATTTTCTGACTTGGACCAAAGGAACTTCTTTATCACATGTTCTATGGTGAAGGAGACCAAATGTACTGTAGTTTAGAGTCCAACTATGTAAGCAAAACAGCCAAACAGGGTTACGGTTAGAATGAGTGCGTCTGATGTTACATTTTTCCTTTTTATACTTCTAGTACAAGGACAAGACTCGACACTGCAATACAAGAAATATGCTGTCTCTTTAAATCTGTGTCTTTTATATGGATTATCAACTGCTGAGGGTGCTAACTTTTTGCCTGAGACATGCAGCTTTAGCCTCAGCACGATATCATGTATCATCAAATGCATATATAAGACTCCTTTTATAGGCTTCTTCTTTTAAAACAAGTCAGCTGAAAACATCAAAAAGTCAGCTGGAGACGGAGTTTTCAACCAACTCATGGTGCTAGCGTTGGCTTAAAGGTTAGAGTCTGTAATGCTGAGCGACTACCAAGATTAAACTATTTGAAAATGATCCAATCGAAAAATGGAGCCAAGTGTTGCCAACTCTTTTTCAATGAATGTAGCGAGCAGCAGTAGCTCCAAAAGTCACTAAATCTAGCGAGAAAGTCGGCAACTATGACAGCCCTTCCCTTCAGGCCTCCCTCCAAAGCCACTCACGGAAAAAATCATCATTATGAACATAAACAACAAACATGGCTATTGTTAGTGCTCACACCCGACAGGCAGGCAGGCCATCTAATCATTTCAAATGTCGAATGAAATGATTGGACGGGCTTATCACAGTCCTGCGACAGCCACAAATAACAAATAATGCTCCAAACTAGCGCTACATTTTGGCGAAGAAAAACTGTCATGGCCATTTTCAAAGGGGTGAGTCTCCCCTTTTTACAGACATGCCCACTTTATGATAATCACATGCAGTTTGGGGCAAATCATCAAGTCAGCACACTGACACACTGACAGCTGTTGTTGTCTGTTGGGCTTGAATTTGCCATGTTATGATTTGAGCATTTTTTTAATGCTAAATGCAGTACATGTGAGAGTTTCTGGACAATATTTATCATCGTTTTGTGTTGTTAATTGATTTCCACTAATAAATATATACATATATTTGCATAAAGCAAAAATATTTGCCCACTCCCATGTTGAAAAGAGTATTAAATACTTGACAAATCTCCCTTTAAGGTACATTTTCAACAGATAATAAAATCAATTCACGATTAATCACAATTAATCATGGACAATCATGCGATTAATTGTGATTAAATATTTTAATCGATTGACAGCCATAATAAAAATCTATAATGAGTCATCAGAGGCGTCACAGACGTAGCTATTTAACTTGTTACAATACTTTGTTATTACTGCTTAGACATGTAAAAAACAGACATCTAGCCTACAGTATGCATCTTTGATATACTATAGTCCATATCTGTATTTTAAATGAAGAAAGCATCAATACATATGTAAATACAGAACATAATATACAGGAGTTTTTATTTTGTTATGGTCTTACATACCTTTAAAAATGTATATTTATAGTAGCCCTGCAGGTTTTGGAGGTATCATAGCATCACTGTCAGGGATTTTTTACTGTTTCAAATCTGATCGGGTTCCAAGGGAGCAGAACAGACCTGATGCGAGCTGACACACATATTTTCCCATGACACTTTTGTCTCCTCTCGCATAAGTCACTGTCAATGACCCCCGGAGTCAGGAGAGAGGTGTGAGGGAATCATACACCCTCTCACGGAGCTGCCGATAAATCTCGCTGTGAGGTGTGACAGCACCAGTGTCTCCTTAGGGGGAAGTACTGGTGGGCACAATTCTTCATAACTTTGATGGGGTTTTTTGAGACTGTGATCTCAAGCTACTTTCACATATGGATTTTGAAACATTGCCAGGGTCATTTATCTGGGTAACTGTGATGTTTGTCAGTCACACATTAGGTCTCCTGTGTTAAAATTTGCAGAGGTCTCCTTTGAGGTCTCAATCGCAGTACATTGCAAATATGGACATGCAATGCACCAGCATTTATGGGCTTCAGTGCGTGTGGAAAAGGCTCTTTAAAGTCCTTATGAGTTGAATTTGAAATAAGTTATTCTCTGCTACCTTTTACAAATATAGCTACACATTGACATTGGAAATTCAAATAGATTTTAGTTTACGCCTTGTCACTAATAGCATTTCTAAATCTCGATCAATGCAATGGGCGTCTGAGTGAGAGACCTATGTCAACTCCTTTGGTATACATACACATTTACAAAAAGTCCTGTATTGATTAATCTAATGTCATAATCAACATACAGCCACATTTTTCAGTAATCGTCGATTTCCACTGTGATTCGGGTTTAAAACAAGGCAAGCCCTGTATATTTAAGACTCTTTAGGCCTATATTCTCACATCTCTTTCCGGTTATCAATGTTATAATGATGTCAGAAGTGACTGCTCATTGGTTGGTAACTATAGATGAGGTAATGTTTTTGTTCCATCTAAATCAATGGCCAGGTGTACACTGAACATAAGGACTGAGTTGTAGTTTTGTTAATCAATAACATGATTTAAATCAATAATTGTTCTGATTTTGGTGTATAAGGATGGGTCTAAATTTGTTCACCAGATATACTATAGGCAAACAAAGCTATAGTGCTTACAAATAGTTATTGCACTTTCCCCTCTTTTGAACACAATACATTTAGAAAAAAAAAATCAGTTATAGTGTGATTGCTACTGACAGTCAATTCTGTGTTAGAAACATTCAGATGATACCCATATAGAAAATGTATTAGACGTAGCTGCACACCTCTGCATATAACTATTATTAAAAGCTTGATCTGTGACACTCTTTACCTGCAGGAGATGAGCAACGCTGCCAGAACAGCTTGAATTATGAGTGTATTTGGAAGGCCAGAGAGTAGGTGTGTTTTCGCTGTCAGAATATATACGGATACAGCGGCTGCTTCCTTTACTCTGAACAGACATCTCTTGTTTGATCCATTTACTATTAACACCCTGTCAATCACACAGACTCCTCATTTTGGAGAAAAATATGAAGAGATGGCCTGAATCGCTGCTCGTAGTCCGAGGGCTTGAACTCAATCTGCGCTGCAGGAAAGCGGTGCCTCCATACAGACCGTGATAGAGAGACATTATAGAGTCCTGGCATAGTGGATTGCTACACAGTTACACTGTTATCCCCAGGGGAGAGGGGTGAACAACAGGAAACTCTAGCTATTACTACTACCTTGTTTGTAATTTCAGACAAGACATGGCAAGAGAGTGGCAAGCAAAGGTGACCTCAAAAGAAACGTGTAGTACATAAGCTTTCAGTGGTGCAGAAGCACAAAAGGGGAAAAGGATTCTGTTCAAAGCAAAAGCCAGCGAGTGGGCTCCACTACTTAAAATATACATGTACTCTAATTTAGTTGGGTCGACACAGCAACCCCATTGCAACAGAAAGATGAAATAAACATTGAATCACTGCAGGAACCACAGCAACAACCACTGGTCTCTGGAAGAGCTGATGGCCTGTAGATGTAACTGCCACTAATAATAAAGTCACAGTTTGATAATGGAGGCAAGTGATGGCAGCTAATGAAACCACAGATCCAACTGAAAGGTCTAGTTGGGAGGTTATAGCGTGATGCAACATGCTGTAATCCTTTTAGTTTCATTAGACTGGTTGGTTTTAGAACAGTGCTTGTTTGACAATTTAAGCAGCGTGTTCCCATAACTGAACAGAGCAAAAGCCAACCTAACAAAAGGGTGAGTTTTTCTTTGTCTTTTTACAAAACAGTGTAACAGTGTAATTTTGGAGTGCAAGATATCTCAGTACCAAAGTACTCTCCATTAAAAAGGACCTATTTTCAGGTTCAACTTTGTATTATGAGTTTCTACAAAAAACATGTTTACATACTTTAAAGGGACTCTATGTAAAAATCTGAAATTGCTTGTTAACAGCGACACCTGTGGCCGTTAAGTCAACGAAAGTCAACGAAAGTCAGCGTCCTGTTGCGCGCGCTTGTGCTCGCTCTACATACACATGAACGAGCATCGGTTAAAAACAAGCGAGGCGACACACGTCAGCTAAAACCACAATATCACTCTATATTTCACCTCTTTTGCAGTAATGTGAGGGCGTGCCTAACTAGCCGCTAGCCAAAATGTGTTACTTTGTGACATCACTAGTTACGAGAGAAAATGCAGGACTTCAATCAAGGCATTTCAGGCAGTTCCTGAGCAGTGTTTCTGTGGGGGAGACTTTGTAGCTTTTCAGCCATTTTACAGGCACAAAAAAACTATATAACACGCTAAAGGAAAGGAAAAAGCACAAAAGTTTCCCTTTAAAAAACATCATCACTTTGTGGACAGTAGTTGTAATTGACTTGTTTTGTATTTTAAGGTGAAATATTTGCATTTTATCTCACAATCTCTTAATACAAGAAATAAACGCAAAGTAACGAAATCAAACTGAACAATGTTTTTTTGTCAGATGAAATTAACTGTAGATTTTTTGTCCTGATAATTAAGGCTCAAATGATTTTAATGAGCTCAGTCAGTGGCACCACATGGCGCTACATGCCACTGACAGGGGAGCTTTTAGCTTTACTCAAGCATCATCTCTCAGCACGACTGGTAAATGCTCTTTTGTATTCTTCAGAAATCTGAGGGGAAATCAGCTTTAATGCTTTCATTTCAACCCAACTACCAAGATAATCCATTATTTTGATCACACAGATTTAATTGGCTATTCGTGCGACAAAGATTTCATTTACTTTTGCAAGATTGGTGCGCGTTTGGATTTAAGTTGTCGAGGCCTCCAAATCACATCCTATTAAGGATTCCTGAAAAGCTATGGGCAGTTCCAATTAGAGTCTATAAAGTGCAACTTTTGTCAAAAAAAATCAAACCTGCTCAACTGTTTTGGGAGACAGTAATTGTCACATAGGTAAAAAAAAAAGCGCTGGTAGCATTTAGTCCTACTCCATCAGGGCCAGGTGGACTAAATACACATAGATCTGCTCCAGAAGCAGCTGCTTATTTAAACACACATCTAATAGACTGTGCACACAGGCTACTGAAACTGCATGCAAATCCTTTATGCATTCATATTGTGTCTTGTCTTGACAGAATAAAACAAGATGTATGATGTCAATTAATATCCAAAATGCCAGGTATTATAATTTTGCATTGAAAAATAAACAATCTTACAAGTATTCAAATTGATCTAAGCATATTTTGTGTTTATACATTTTTAGTGTAGGTTTTTGATTCGTTTTGAAGGTATAATGACTCAGGGGTTGTGTTTTGTTTTATTTACCCTTCACACAATATTTAATTCAGTATATTACAATTGCAATAACAATATAATTAACCTTGCTCCATCCTCATAGAGTTCAACAGTGTGGCTGACAGCATGATGCAGTGGTTGTGACCAGGACCTTACAAATGGAGAGATAATTAAAAGGGGATAGATCTCCAACCAGGGCTTCTATAATGACCCTTCACCAAAGACATAAACAACTCTCGTTATGACTGTGCCAACACAATCTCCATCAAGATCGGGGTGTAATTAACAGGAACAGCATAAATGTTAAAACCCATTGATCTTCCCGTTTTACCACCCACAGCTGGCGGCTCTTGTGAACTCTGTAGGCTAAAGCCATTCGTCTTCTGACTAAAGCATCATAAAAAAAATAAAAAAAGTATTTGAGACTCTGACTACCTTGGCCTCACCGGTTCAGCTCTCTCTTGGTTTCAGTCCTACCTCACAAACAGAAAACAGTTTGTCACCATCAGAGACTCCAGTTCCACCCCGGCCCCAGTCAACCATGGCGTACCTCAAGGCTCTGTGCTGGGACCCCTCCTCTTCACCATCTACATGCTCCCCCTTGGTCAGATCATCCGCCACCACGGTCTCAGCTTTCATTCATATGCTGACGACACACAACTATATCTCAGCACCAAACCATCCACCCAGCTACCCCCACAGTCACTTGTAAACTGCCTACATGCAATAAAAATCTGGATGTCATCTAACTTCTTAAAACTAAACAGCAACAAAACCGAGCTCATGGTTGTGGCTCCCAAGGCCCTGCTCCGGAAGGTTGGAGATCTCCACCTGGATGTTGATGGCTGTTCCTTCTCCCCATCCTCGGAAGTCTGCAACCTGGGTGTCATCCTGGACCCAACACTATCATTCCAATCTCATATCAGGTTCATCACCAAATCCGCCTTCTTCCACCTCAAAAACATCTCACTTCTCCGGCAATCACTCTCTGACTCTGTGGCAGAAACCCTCATCCACGCTTTCGTCACCTCCCGTTTGGACTACTGCAATGGAGTTCTGTCCGGGGTTCCCAGCAAAGCCCTGGACAGGCTCCAGTATGTGCAAAACTCGGCTGCCAGGGTTCTCACCCGCACCAAGCCCTGGCAGCACATCACCCCCACCCTCATCCACCTCCACTGGCTCCCGGTCAAGTCCCGCATCACCTACAAAATCCTCCTCCTCACCTACAAATCCCTCAACGCCCTGGCTCCTCAGTACCTATCTGACCTCCTCCACCCTTACACACAGCCCCGGAACCTTAGATCCTCAGGCACGGGTCAGCTCTCCGTCCCTCACACAAGAATGAGAACTTTTGGGGACAGAGCCTTCAGTGTGACAGCCCCCACACTTTGGAACTCTCTCCCCATAGAGCTCCGCAACGCACCATCTCTGGACACCTTCAAAAGACTCCTCAAAACCCACCTCTTCACCAAGGCCTATGGCCTATAGCTACTGTTACATTTGTTGTATTTATTTATGTCTTTGTTAAGCGTCCTTGGGTTTCATGAAAGGCGCTATATAAATCCAAGATATTATTATTATTATATTATTATTATTATTATTATTCTGTGAAGCAAATCTCTAAACATCAAAGCATGGTTAAGTCAGAAATTGTGATGAGAGACAAGTTTGAAACAAGTAAAAAGCCAGGGAAACTTTCTGAGAGAGAAAAAAAAGTAATCACATGAAATCCAGCCTCTTTGGTTTTCCACCTGAACTGAAGTTGAGGTCCTTGAGTCGATATTGCTGCACCATCTGCTTTGGATGCTGTGGAAAGATAGGCTATCCATCTGTTGAATATGTTTCCTCATCCTCAAGCAGTCTGGTCTATTCTGGTGTTGAGTACCAGGTGGTCCAAGTCGTTTTAAAAGGACAAGGGGCTCCATTATGTACATACATTTTAAAATACCTGCATTCCTAAGGCATATGATCACTCCTAAATGTATTGTAAATTAAAACAATGCTGCAAAAATATATTGACGTGCTTTTCTTCTTTTCTTCTTTCACTTTTTGACAGCAACCAGATTCACGTTTCTCAACAGCAAATGGAGCTGGCAGAGAATAGAGGTACAGTGATTTTGGCTCAACCGCCCTCCTAAAGGATGGTCTTTTGAGGAGACCTGTTATGGAAATGGGAGAGTGGTGTGGTGGGAAGAGTGTGTGAGAGACAGACAACCCCTGCAATCTTGTCTGGTGTCGATGCCCGGTCCTCTGCTCGGTGTGAGAGAGATGATATCACACAAGAAGACCCCTGATCCATCCAGCACACCCTCATACCCATAACTGACTGCCAAGAAGCAGGTAGTTTGTGTTTCATGCTATGATACTGAAAGCCTCACTCTTTGAACTAGACAGTATAATTTAGCTGCTATAATGGACTTTATGGTTGAGTTGGAATATTGTCATTGAGAGGAGGTTTGCATTTTAATCTCTGAAATCGTACCAATTCTGTTCCAATAGCTTTTTGAGAAATGTGCTTTGTTAAAAATCACTATGGTGTTTTTCAGCTGTCACAGAAGCTGAACGCTCTTCAAGGGTCAGAGGTTTTGACAGGTTACCATTGCAGGCATTTTAATATTCCTAATGCTTTTATAATCTCAATGTTTGTGTGAATAAATCATCCAACACTTAAAACAGCAACACCTTGATTACACCCACGTTAATGCTTAAAGCAACATTATTATACCATCAGATAACTGTTTCTTTATGTTGAAGCTGCGGAAGCTAAAGTGAATATAGTGGAACACTCATTATCATTTATGGTCATATGATGTCATGGTGTGTTGAAGGAAAACTTAGACATTTAAAGGAACAGTGTGTAACATTTAGGGGGATCTATTGGTAGAAATGGAATATAATATTACAAATTTCTTAAGTGTATAAACACCTGAAAATAAGAATCGTTGTGTTTTCGTTACCTCAGAATGAGCCGTTTATATCTACTTCACGGAACCGACTGCAATGTTTCTATGTAGCCCAGAACGGACAAACCAATCATTGGCTCTAGATAGGGCCATTCGCATTTTCACGTTTTCGCGTCGGCCACCGTAGTTCTCCTACACACTTAGCACATGAGAGGAATTTCAGTTGGTTGCAATCTGAAACCTCACCACTAGATGCCGCCAGATCTGACACACTAAGCTTATTCCCTTGATGAATATGAAGCTACCGCCAGCAGCCGGATAGCTTAACTTAGCATAAAGATGGGAAACTAGTCTAGTCTAGTAATCTGTACAAAAACCTAAGTGTTAAAATGACATGTTGCAGTGTCACTTCCGGTTTCCTTCTCTAACCAGCTGGTGGCAGTAGCGTCACATTTACAGACATTAAATGAGAGTGGTATCAATCTTCTCACCTAAATCTCGGCAAGACAGCGAAAACATGTATTATGTCTAACTATTCCTTTAAGCGTACCATAATCTTAAATAACGTAGTTTCTATGCAGTATGCTACATGCTATAAAGCTCCAAAGCCACTGGTAGCTGACCTTAAACTGCCTGCTCAGGAGGAACTCTGCCCAGTTACTCTATTTTATCCCCATGGTACGGGCATGTGGCTCAGCGCTGCGGGGCTGCTCGTCTGTGAATGTTAGTACAACAGACTCTATGCTCAATCAGATCAGATGACACACCTGATCAGGGGCCAATGTCTCAGTCACAGCATCCCGCTGGTCTGCAGCCCATGTCCAGAGAGCTTCTTCTAGACTGCTAGAGGGTACGCAACAATCCTTTAACACCTGTCACAGCCAGAAAATTGTCCTTCACAGCAGCAGGGTGAGCAAGCAGCCTAAAGGTCTGAAACAATATCACAAGTCCAATGATTTTATTTATAGCTTTAATACAAAGATGAGTTCTCCCTCTCTGTCTCATCCCTGGGGCTTATCAGGTCGACGGACAGCGTCATAAAATGTTCTGGCAAATGACATTCCCAGAGACAATGACCCATGGCCTTAAAACTACACAATGAGTATAAAAGGGACCTTTTACTCTGTTCTGTGCCCATACATGTACTGTGTAAATGGTAAACTTGAGTATTAGTTATGCGTTCATGTGTATGTATTCCGTGCATATGCACATCCCTCATGCCCGAGTGCCTCCCTCTTTGTGTTTCATGGGACGCTGTTTCAAGTGTGAAATTGTCTACCTCTTTAGAGAGACATCTGCAGATACAGGCCGAACAAAATAATGCACCCATACTCTCTTTTAAAATAGTCTTCTTTGTCAGCTATATCCTATTTGCACCGTGCTGTTGCCTTTCAACTTAGACTTACAGATTCATATCACTCCTACACACAGCAGGATGACGATGCTCTCAAAGCATGCAGAGGTTAAGATGCAAAAAAGCAAAAACATACAGATTACAATACGCCTCGCACTAAGAGGTGACACACCGTCCAACCCCTTGTAGCTCCCTGGTCCAAGTGAGAGAGATGTCAAACTGTCGGCTGTATTTAGCCAGTCGGTCTCTCTGGCCTTGGACCCGCTCACTCATAGCGGTATTTATTCATGCCTTTCGGTGTCCCAGTGACTAATACCCTTCCTCCAAGAGGTTATAGGAATATGCATGAGTATGAGATCTCCAGGGAAATTCAAGACTTTTTTTTATTCATGTGTGTGTGTGTGCTGTCAATATACACTTCAGGATGTGTGTCTGGCATGTGACAGTGGTCATGTGAAAGATTAAAGCCACAAATTTCCCCCTCGAAGCAATAGAAGAACCTGTCTAACAGACCGTGACGACCATTCGTATAATGTATAGCCACAATGCCTGAGGGGTTTGAAATGTCAATTTCCAGTGAATGTACAGTAAAGAGAAGAGAAGAGAAGTCTTTTTGCTTCAACTGAACACACTCAGAAGTACTGAATGCCCACTTTTCACAATACCTTTAGATTCACTGTGAAAGTATGAAGTAGTTTCACCAAGTTGAAAGTACAAATGTGCTCCGATTCAACCTGAACTAAAGGCGTACTTACTAAAGTCAGTAAAGGCACCCGGGTTGTGCAAGAGGGGAAAAAATCACTACAAAGACCTGGGTTTAATGCAGTGTTTGGGCCCATTGCATAAAACCGATAGTAGTCCCAGGTGAGAAGCTGTTGAGGGATCATGTCCTTGTGCTGTTGCTGCTGTAATGTACAGTATAATCTACTGCCCCAGCCCCCTGAGCTTTTGCACCCCAAAATGTGCAATTTCACCTTTTTCTGAGAGGCTAATACAGATTTCTTCTCCATATTTTTCCTTATTCATATAGTTGATATATACTGTACATGATATATACAGTACATGTGGTAGAGTAGATACAAGGCATCAAGGATAAATACTCTGCCATGGAAAATAACAGGTGTCTCTGCACGCAGGTATGAATAGCAAATGAGAAATTAATCTGCAGAGATTTGAGATGAAACCAAACAGCCACATGATCCTCAGTAGCTTTTATCAGCTGCGTACAAATCCCCAGCAGTTGCTGAAATCCCCTAGGAAGGTCTTATCCCATTCTTTACAGATAGCGTTGAAAACTACATTTTTATTCAAGCATACTTGAGAGGAGGCCATACACATATTTCTTTCTCCTTATTCCTGTATCAAATCCATTATTTAATTCCTTTTAAATTATTCACGTCACTTGTCCTAAAGCCAAATTAATGTTTGAGCTCGACTCTGAAACATGCAAGGATTATAGATATTCACTGTTTTAGGTGAGCTGCTCAGAGGGCCTAGGATTTAGCAGCCCACCTGAAGTGTCTTAAACGTTAAGATGGGAATTTTTTGAAGTGGTAGAAACAAAAACCAGCAGAGGAGAAGAGCCGTTGCAAGGTTTTACGAATGCCATGATGAAGGATCCACTTCAGTTAAGAAGAAAAAGGTGACGGAGCTGCTGTCAGCAGCTTGAAACGGGTCTAACTTTGATTAGGAGTGTTTTAGTACAATGGTCTGAAGCCAGGCTGGAGGATGTTGCTTTTATTGAAATCATATATTGCAAACTGAAGCACATGTCTCTTTCTCCTCTTTCTTCCTCCCTCCCTCTTTCCCTCTCTCTTTCTTTCTGCCCTCCCCTCTCCAAAGTGAGACACCACTGGATGGCTTTCTATCCATGGGGGAGTGCTTTACATAAACAGCCGGAGCTGGTAGAGAGCACTCTGTATTGAGCTCTCAGCTCTTTCAATTTCTGCGTTATAATAGCTTTCACAAACATCATCAGAAATCCTCTGCTGGCAATAATGGACCTCTATTCAATTGCTGGCTCACACTTATCCCACCAAGTGACATTGCCTGGTCTTTTGGACATCCTAGATAATATTATCTCGCTTGCCCATGCAATCATTATATTTCTACAGCACACATTGTGAATGATCAGTAAACACACACACACACACACCTACACACATTCAATTTTCAGGCAGGATGCATGCACGCACAGACCTGCACAAGTGCAGTAATTAAATATGTGTGCACGCACACACACACAGAGCACACAACATACACTCCAGTATTTTTGTGAGGATAATGAACAACTGACAGAAATAGGAGCCATTTTCCACCGGGTTAGGTTATGATCTGAGGCTGATTAATTTACTACCTTCCATGTAGCAACAAAGGTTAAGTTATTGAAAAGATCTCTCACTATTCTCTGAGTAGGAGGGTTCTCGAAAAGAGGTAATATTCTTTGATAGAAGTGATTCCTGCGGTGGCTTTTATAATTTAAATTCAGCAATTGGACTATATAAATACTGAAAATGAAAAACAAAATTACAGAGTACTAAAACCATGGATACTTGTAGAGGAGATAAGATGACTTAACCACTCCAATGCCTGAGAGTCACTTATTGTTAAACTCTTGATAATTAGCATTGTTTAAACCACGAGTAGGTAACTTTTGAAAGAAGAAGTAACACAATCTTCATTTTAGAAAAGAAAAGTTGAATTCACAAGTGTTAAAATACACCTTTAATCAATTCAGTCGTCCTAAGTGACACAAACAAGTCTGTGTGTGAGTTAGGGTGACCAGATGTCTCGACAAATTCGGGACAGTCCTAAATTATGAGCTGTTGTCCCACATCCTGAATCTTGTCCTCTTGGTCCCAAAAATTTTACTAAACCCAAGTTTTGATTAGTTATAGCCTCATAAAACATTAAATACTGATTGTTGTGAAACATTATTTGGGTGTTGCCTACAGACGGGCAGCACGATGTCTGTAGCCTACATGAATGATGTTGTAGTTTTTTTTTAGCCGTGTATAGTAGTGCCACGAATTGATAAACAACAACGCATATGACAAATAGTTATGACGGTGTTGAATTAAAACATTTATGGAGGGAAATAAAGCCATCTTTCACTGACTCGAGTGGATCATTTTGCTGCCTTACAAGATCCAAACAAAGCAAAGTCTGCAGGAAAGAAAGCTACTATTATTAGTACTTCTGTTTGTTGACACTGAATGTAATGTACTGGAGGCCACGCCCACCGTGGCCACGTGACCACGACCACCCCCAATTGCCCTGTCCCGAATTTCACCCATTCTCACCTGGTCAACCTATAGGGTGAGCGAGTGTATTGTTTTTGGTCCATAACATGAAGAATCAATGATAGGAGCACTGAGCTTTTCTAATGATAATCAACAGATATTGTAATTTGTGGTTCTTATAGGTAAACCTTTGAGAAAAAACTCACCTTTACCCGCCACCACCTCTTGCTGGCCACAACCTCCTACTACGTTAATGTTCTTGAAGATGGGGAATTCACATTTCACGTACACATACATAATCTTCTTTCTCTTTTTAGAAATATTCTCAAGCCGTATTTAATTTTGTTAAATTGTATATTGTATTTTTTCCGTTCCACATTTCAGCTTTGTGATTAGCCACTCTCAATGACTCAGAGTAGGAAAGAGAGAAAGACAGACAAAGAGCAAACAGATGGCTGGGTGAAGCAATTTCGCTGAACAGGCCAAAAAACACAACGGAACACAACGGAATTGCGGCCATTACATTACACTGCACAACTCCAGGTTTCCCTTGCAGATTTTACGGATGCCTGAGGGGAAACAGTTCTGATGAAAACCATGCAATTTGTCTACTCAGGCTTATTTTATATGTTTGTTCATTTGTGCTGCAATAAAATATAAAAGCTTTTTTTTTTTTTCAAACAAAAGAGCAGACTTAAAATAATTACAACACTCTCATTTTGTTTAGCTTCAGTTTAATTACACAGTGACAAAAGATAATCAGTGATACACATGTTGTTAACCAAATTGGAAATGTCTCTTTTCTGCCTCCGACTGAATATTTACCCGCTACACAATGTGTGCTATTAGTATTGTATGTACTGAATTGGGGGTATGTTATTGCTATTTATCAAGCTGGTAGGATAAATGTAATCCTGGGAGAACTAATGGAACTGATATCCCTAATAATAACAATGTAATGTGGTGTTAGATGTAGCCTAAATCATAATGTGACACTAGTGTGTTTTGGTCTAGGTTAATTGACAGCATGCTAAACCCCTCCCCCAAACAGGTATTATCCAATCATAGCTTAGCAACCGTAACTAGGCTCGGTATTGATGGTGTGTTTATGGGGCTCTGACAAAAGTAATTGTTAGCATGCCCTGCTAACTAGTTAACTACAGTGGTAACGGAGTGTTATTCATGAACAGGCAAGCGAAGCAGCCAAACAGATGTTGGAACGAAATAACATTTACATTTAAATACAGTATTTACAATGTCAGGTCACAAAATGTGAAGTTGCGTTCTCTTATTTCACTTGAAAATTGCAAAGATTTTTTTGCCTTTATTGGATAGACAGGACAGGCAGACCAACCTGATATCATGGGAAGGAATTTAAATAACACGACATTTTAAGGACATTTCGCGTGTCATCAAAACGCATTTTAGGCTTTATGCGTGTCATTTCATCCCATGCGGTCGACATGCTGTACAATTACTTTTTTTCAACATACTATATTATGTCTTTTATCGGACATGCTATACTGTGACTTTTTTTCGACATACTGTACAATGATTTTTTTTCTACACACAATATGATTTTTTTTAACTTTCCTTTCAACATATAATACTATGACTTTTTTCAGCATACTATACAATGGCTCTTTTTTCAACATAGTATAGTATGACTTTTTGTTTTCGACAAATCATAGTAAAGTATGTCGAAAAAAGAGTGATAGTATAGTATGTTGAAAAAAAAGTAATAGTATAGTATATTGAAAAACGGGTAAAAAATAAGTCATAGTTAAGAATGTCAAAAAAAGTCATAGTATAGCATGTCGAAATTTTTATTTTTTTTTTAAAAAGTCATAGTATAGTATGTCGAAATTTTTTTTTTTTTTTTAAAAAGTCATAGTATAGTATGTCGAATAAAGAGTAAAAAAAGTCATAGTATAAGAACTTTTTTTTACTCTTTATTCGACGTATGACTTTTTTTTCGATATACTATACTATGACTTTTTTTGACATACTAGTATAGTATGTCGAAAAAAGAAAAAAGTAATAGTATAGCATGTAGAGGGAAAAAGTAAAAAAAGTCATAGCATAGTATGTCGGAAAAAAATTAAAAACAAATGTCATATTATAGCATGTCGAAAAAAAGTCATAGTAAACTATGTAAAAAATAAGTCATAGTATAGTATGACGAAAAAAATCATAGTATAGTATGTCCAAAAAAAGTAAGAAAAATCCATGGTATAGTATGTTGAAAAAAGAGTGATAGTATAGCATGTCAAAAATAATTTATACTATTGTTTACTGAAAAAAGAGTAAAATAATAAGTCATAGTATAGTATGTAGAAAAAGTAAAAAAAAAGTCAAAGTATAGAATGTTGAAAAAAAAATTGTATATGTATGTCGAAAAAAGATAAAAAAAAGTAATATTATAGTATGTCGAAAAAAAATCATATTTTATGTAAAAAAAAAAGTCATAGTATAGTATGTTTAAAAAAGAGTACAAATAAGTCATAGTATAGTATGCCGTAAAAAGTAGTATGTAAAAAAAAATCATAGTAGAGCATGTAAAAAAAAAAAGTCATTGTATATTATGTCGAAAAAAAGTAATTGTATAGTATGTCAAAAAAGTCATAGTGCAGCATGTCGAAAAACAAGCAAAAAAAAGTCATAGTATAGTATGTCAAAAAAAAGTTAAAAACAGTCATAGTATAATAGGTCAAAGAAAGGTCATGAAAATGTCATAGTATATTATGTTCAAAGAAACTTCATAGTATAGCTTGTCGAAAAAGAGTAAAATACAGTTTAAAAAAAAAAAGTAAAATAAATTGATAGTATAGTATGTTTAAAAAAAAGTCGTAGTATATCATGTCCAAAAGAAAGTCATAGTATAGTATGTCCAACAAACATCATAGTATAATATGTCGAAAAAAGTCATAGTATAGTATGTAGTAAAAATAATAAAGACAACAATAAAGGTTTTTAATGTTTTAGCCCATTTATTACAAATCACATGTTCTTTACTGCTGGCCATTTTCCAAACCAGACTGTTAGTTTTTAGATTGACTGACCATTTCTTCTATCTTCAAGACAGCCACTGGTTTCCATTCATTTCAGTACAGTATGAAAGTTAACTTCCAGGGACTTGAAACTTGAGATAGGTAACCCGTCAAAGTGTATATTTAGTCATAACATAAGTAATATTGTATCAAAATCCGCACAGCAACACTTTCAGGAACTGACTTGTGAGGTGTTAGGTTTGATAAACCTCCGAGCTTTGATTTCAACTAACACTGAAAAATTAACACCGGCAACTAAATACATATCTCATACAACATAATATCTCACTGCAGATTATGACCAAGATTCTATTTACGAATATATTTCAACTTACTCTGTTTTTCATCAGGCAGAGGTTAAGTTATAAAGTACAGCATAACATTTAAATAAGTATAATAAACTTTCATTATCGATCTTTTTGCAAGAATGGCACTGGGTTATTCAACTGTTTTTCTCTCTGTTGCAGCGGGTTAGTCTGTCTGTACATAATGCATACATTTACACATCATAAGAAATACAGCAGAGACAAAACAAATCACATTTATAATAAATTATAAGATCAAATGGGCTGCATAGAGTTTTCTGTGACAAAGAGTAGGAGTTGAACTAAATCCTTCTGCTGGCTGTGCCGCTCTTATACCGCACTCACAATATTATTGTTGCTTCGAGGTGTCTAGTAGCCAAAGCGAGATAAGAAAGGGAGCAATTTGTGTTGCTTTAAAGCATCATATTGTGCCATTCTTGTCTTTTGTACCTTCATCTATCAGTTCTACTTGGCATGTCAGAATTCTTGAATCCACCGTACAACTGAGCCGTCATGCTCCGGATCCTTAAATTTGACATGTTCCATCTTGTGGAAGTTTTCCTTCCTCTCTACTGACACAGCCTCTCTCTCTCTCTGAGAGTCCCTTTGAACCAGACATATTCACATGCATGTGAAGTACTCTGAAACACACAACTTGTAAGCCTACGTGAATCTGTTTGTTTGTGAATGTCATTTCTTTGACAGAAGTTCTATTATGTTATTTTATAAATGTTGTAGTTTGCTCCTTCATGAAGAATTGAGGCTATAGTCAGTTTAGACTCACAGCAGCTGTAATGGATTCCAATAGGGACATTTTCATATTGGAAATAAAGTATCAAAACATCCATAAAAAAAACTTCTCAGTTCTCTCCTGCAGCGTAATCCAATTCTCCATGGCACATCTGTACTCTCAGTATGTTCTAAGAACAAATTTATGTCAAAGTATGAATAAATCTGTGCTCTACAATCCTCATGCACAGCCCTGTCGAGGTCCATAGACCGTATATGAAAAGTGAACGTAGTCACCGTGACATCAACCCTTGGTTTGTGGACTACCGTTTTAAAGCCTCGAATTTGCCATCTTGATATTTGGACGTCGTCATCTTGTCTTTTTGCAACCAGAAGTGACACAAGAGGGTGGAGCTAAGTACAACCGTACGCTGAATAAGACATTTTTAGGTGACCAAAATGTCACAATTAACCTTCATGAACTGAAAGCACACTGTGAAAGGGTTGTAAGACGAAAACACAGACAACTCCCAGACCGGACAACGCTGTGGTAGCGACCTATCAATCACAAGGTAGTCACGCCCTAAAGCATCCCCTGCTTTATGGTCTATTTTACTCTTAATAGGACCATAATTTACTAAATGAACATCATGCTGTATTGAAGAAGACTTGAAACTAGCGACTGAAACCATAAACTCATGTTTACGTTTGAGAAAAGTGTGGGGGACTAATGGCCCCTTTCACACTTCCTACGCCCTACTTCAGGCACCCTTGCTTGGACCACAACCATGTTCAAACTCAGCCTTCATTTTGATCTCAGCTACACACCTGTAAAGTTTCATGGTTGTATCTTGCGCGATTGTGACGCTATTGTGGACAGATAGACAGATAAACACCTGGCAAAGTACTGAAAACTGCTTCTGTGGTATCACTGCGACAGAAGGTGTCTTCAGGACCTCCTTTCCATTAAGACACTACACAGACTCACAAGGTAAAAACAACACCAGCACCGTGAGTGACGTGCCTGGCGACCAATGGGTAAACTACAGTATGAATTTAGACCGACAGCGAGGTGAAGGCGGGCCCGTTAGGCTCTTATTGTGCTCATGTGTAGACTAAGCGCCAGACCTTTGAAGTGCTTAATTGTGCAAGCAAAAACAGGGGGAAAGAGCATGTACAGTCCCCCCCCTCGGTGATGTATCCTGCCTTGGCAAATGCCAAAAGGATCAACCAGATGCTGAAACATCTGCGAGCTTATTTCATTCACTGAAAACTCCATATGGGGATTCTCCCTTGGTGGTATGGGTGAGAAATAATTAATCCTTGTATTATTTATCATTTTCACAGTGCTTCCCCTCATATGGTGCCAGTTAATATGGAAAACACTGTACTTGTTGTCACATATGGCGGTACTCTGTTGATTCAGACACACACTTCAGTAAACATCCACTTCTTTCTGCAGTTTCACCTCGACTGACCTTTATGTTTTATCAAAATTATCTTTAATTATACTGTCTATTATAGATTAGAGGCATGCCGTTTTTTTGTTCAAAGCCTTGTAGAGTTCATCCCAGGTCTAAATAGGAATATATTGTAAAGATTGATTTATAGATATCTCCATGTATCATCATAAATCTACCAAAGATTGTCTAAGATACAACTTTATTAGGCCAAATCAGTTTAAAGATAATCTTTTGTGATCGGATGTGTAGCGATTGATGTCTATGTCAAATGTAGTGGAAGAGCAAGGCCCTTTCAAAATTGCATATTTTAATATCCCCATTAAGTCAGTTTGTGTAATATTTCAATTTCCACGGCAGCGCCGGAAGGCATCATCTGGCCAAATTTCATTTAAATCAGACCTGTGGGGCCTGAAATACTCGAGCACCTGAGACTTCATGTTCGACGTTATCATGACCGCCTTATTAATGTTCCCTCTAGATTCCATTGTGTGGAAGACAAATACATGTCACGCACAAGGACAAAACAAAATGAGAGTGAAAAAAAAGAGGTTTGAACCTTGAAGTAAGTAAATCAAGGATGTACAGTCTCACACTAAATAGATCCACATTAGGCCCTTTTAATTTCCTATTTTAGATGCAACTTCGTACATAACGGTATACTAATGTTCACATTTGGTGATAGATTGGGGGAAAAAAATAATTTGCTAAATCAACTTATTACTCGTTTTTTGGGGACCCCATTGAATTCCCTAAAGGGCAATTCAGGTCCCTGGCAGCAAGACTTGTCAAGTTACAATTTGTTAAATGTAAAATTTAACAGAATTTGCTAGTTTAAAGGAATAGCTTGACATTTCAGTTGGATTTTTAGTTCTAGCTCTTTCCCCATGTTTCCAGTCTTTATGCTAAGCTAGGCTTAACGGCTGCTGGCTGTAGCTTCTTATTTATCATATAGACATGAGTGGTTTTGATCGTTTGACCAAACTTTCAACAAGAAAGAAAAGAAATATATTTCCTAAAATGTCAAACTATTCTTTTAAGGTGTAAACATTTCACATTTTATATAGGACTTTTCTGCTGTAAATCTAGCTGTCACAGTGTGCTAAACAAGCTAAATAATCAATTTCCAAGTGAAGCTGCTTTAAAAAAAATCACTATGGGAAGGGTAACAGTCTGAAAAATTACTTTACAAAATGATCTAAATGCAAACCCACTGCACAGTCAAAGCAGAGGATTGATTGCAAATTGTAGATCGCCCCCGGAGATGAACTGACACTTGTTTGTTGAAGGATTTAGGCCTTATCTACACTTACACAGATATTTTAAATGGATATTTTCCTCTACGTTTTGGCCTCTCGTCCACATGAGTTTTGGGGTCACAAAAACGGATGTTTTTGAAAACGCCTTCCAAGGTGCAGATTTTTAAACTGTTGTTACTTTGTATCGGTGTGGACGTGTAAAACAGAGCGTTTGGGAAACAATGACGTCCTCTCCTCATTTCGTACATGTCCATTATTGCTTTGTGTAATGAGCATGTGCCAGAAACAATAACAAAGAAGGACTTTTCACTACTTTACATTTGTAAAATGTTCTAGTCACAGGAGGGCAAAGCAGGGAACACATTAAACATGTCAAGGCTGAATGGTGATTAAAGGTGCTTTTAGGAGATTGAAGCCGAGGTTCGGAGCACTCAGAAGGGCTATGGACATAATCCTGTATGACCTTTCGTCATTTATGCATTTAAAGAGACAGTTGATGACAGCAGAGTGATAACGGTAATGCAGTTCGACCATGAATCCCAGCCCCCCCCCGCGAACAATAATTGTTATCGAAATGACTGTAATGAAGACAAGGAGTGAGAAGAGGGGTCAACAAAATCTCACTGTGTGATCTCACTTGTGATGACATGTAAATATTAGGGTGAGTTTTGGAGTCGTTTTTGCGTTGACGGGGATATTATGTAAAATGAAAAGGCCGTGTGGACAGATTTTTATTTTTTTTTTTTAAACGGAGGGGAAAATATCCGTTTTTAAAAATATCTGTATACGGGTAGACAGGGCCTTAAACTGTTGCAGGCAAAGCTTTGCACTGCTTCATATCCACAGACTATACGGCAAACAATAAAGAAGGGTTGGTCTCTTTCTGAATGTTGTGCAACTTGAAAAACTATTGTCATTGTTGTGATGGGATCATAACCCTGAATAAGAAAAACAATATTAAGTCAACTGTACCATTGCTGACTTGCAAGCTCTCCTCCAGGTTGCGCAAGGTGGTACAAAAATGGATCCAACTTTCGATCAATTTGTGGCCTTGTGAGACCCAGAAATAGTCCCGAACCCCCTGTTGGTCCTATTGACAAACCCTGCTGTCAGGGGACACATCGCTTATTTGGGTAGACAATAGATTAAAGGAATAAAGGTGGGCAGGGTTGATGAGCATGGATTGCTGAATGTGTACAGGGCACTGTGGCACCAGGAGACGGGATATTGGCAGGTACACAAAAAAAAGACTGCGAGATAACCAGGGCTGTGGAGAGATCACATCGGCCGTTGTTTGGAAATAGGTTTGAACAGTTGAAAATTAACCTTTATTAACACTCTCCGGGCTGACAGCTCAAAAAGAGAAAAGGTGCCGTAAAACAGCAGAATGTGTCTATCACTGGTTGAGCATGTAAGGATGATGATATCTGGTGCAAAAGTAAGTGTGAAAACACCTCTCGTTCTTAGAGACGAAAACTTCTGTGCATGGAGCCAATCCAAGGTAATTTCTTTGAGACCGCTCATTCTTCTTATGGCAGCCAGCCACATTGCAGGAGGAAAACAGAGGAGACGGGAAGAAAATAGTGCAGCTGTGAAAATAGCTTGCAAAAGGGAAATGGTTAATAAAAACAAAGCAGTTCAGGAGGAATGAGGATCAAAACACCCTCAGTCAGATTTGAACACATGGACAACATCATCTGCTCCGTCATAGATGGGAGTGCTCGGCCCAAATGCATTCTTTCTGCTCTTGTTTATTTCAGTGCTGGAGCTGTTATTTAAAGCAGCTGCTGTGGCGGCCGGAAAGGGAGTATTGGTTGGAAGTTCAGCATGATAATGCGAGCCACCTATGCTCACACATATTTCCAGGGAGGTCCAAAGAAAAAAATACTCAAATTCAGAGGCCCACACAAGGTTCCACTCTTTTATGTGCCGAATTTAACAATTCACTTCGTCAATTAAAATGAAAATGCTTTTCTTTGTACAGCCATAGAGGCATTGGGGGAAAGATGAAGCAGACGTCTACAAACCAGGTTAAGATTTGTGAACAACAAAAAACACCTTTCTAATTAATTTGCATTCTAATCTCCATGGCCACATTGAAGGCCTGTGGGCCGACTTTGTGGATGTTGTTTATTTTCTGACTTCTGATAGACCTGGCAGAATAAACTACAACATTACATTTTGTGAAACACAAATATGCATGCATAAAGAGTTGTGTTATCCTCTGTAGTACAGATATGAAATAATATTAATAATACCACATTTAGCACAACAACTATGCCATGATGTTACTTATTCTGATTATTATTATTAGAATATATACACTGTAAACAATTGCTGTTATTTTACAGCAGGATTTCAACAGTATTAACCTGTTATTGCTAAAAAAAAAGTTACTGTTAAAACAAAAGAAAACCTGTTAAATTACGTTTTTTATCTGAACTATAATGCATTATTAAAAAACAGCACTTTACTGCTGATCAACTGTCTAAAGTATCATCAGTATCATGCTGTATTTTTTTAATTCTGGGACCTGATCTGCACATGTGAGGCTTGTACATTGTACATGATTGTAAAATCAGTGAATTAGCTTTATTGTTCTTCACTCACATGTTGTTCTGGTTTGCATTCTGTGCTTGTAGTCAGCTAGAGACAGACAATTTGGGAAAAGTGTCAACAAGTCTATTATAGCCTTTTTCCTAACTAGTGCCTTTAATTGTATTTCGTTTGACTATTCCTATGTCTGTAACCTGCTAAGTCTATTCATCTATGCAAAAAATGTTTATTAAAATATATGTAAAAAATACAACCTACATAGTGCATTAAAACAAATCAGTAAGATAATGTAAAAGAAAGGTGAAAAACAGCAATATAATGTATCTTTAAACAGTAAATTAACTGTAAAATACTGTGAAATTAATAAAAAATAAAAAGTTCAAACTGTATTTTTCATTAACAGTACAAGGCTGTAAATTTCACATCAGTATAATAATGTTAATTTTACAGTAACATAAAGACAACCCTGCTGCCAGTTCTTTACTGTTATTTTACTGGGAAATTAACAGTGTATA